>NC_090940.1:583378300-583628300 GCF_040938575.1 Ambystoma mexicanum
TTGTTAGCTCCTGGTTCCCTTGTATTGATCCCATGTGACAAGCTTCCTTCCCCAGGTACTTCCCTCTATGACTTGTGAAGCCCACTGTTGCTGCCCGAAGCTAGGCCCATGCTATATAAATACTCTAACAATGAGGAAAATATTGATCATTGTGCTGTACACGCTCTGTAAGCTCTACAGCCAACTCGTATACACACAATTTCCAAAGAAGCTACCCAGTTGTTACAGACTTGGCTAGGAAAAAACGCTGGCGATAACAAGGTGGTCTTACGATAATTCTCAATAAATTCAAAGAATGGTGATGGGTTACATCAAAGATCACAGTTTATTGAAATCATCATGAAAAGGCGTCAAAAATCCACGTAAAAAAACCCACAAATGTTAAAACACAAACAAAACAAGATTACTCTAATTCAACATCTGACAGTCTCATACTTTCTATTTTGATCAGAGTGGTCATAACAATCCTAGGTGAAGTTAGTAACCTTTGGTGACTGACCACTATACACAGTTATTTCACATGTACATGAACAAGATCCTCACAAAGAGGTGTCAACAACTCAGCTCAGCTCTACAGCTCAGCTCTACAGCCAAGCCACAGTCAAGGAGCTGTAATGATGGGGTGGCATCTATCAGTTGGTATATTCTGTGGACAATGGGCACTTATGCTTTAAGATGGAGGACCTGATTACACAAAGGGACTTTCTTGTGTTACAGTTTTTTGTAAGAATGTCTTGTGAAAAATAAATAGATGCTAAAGAGTGCTGGGAAGGAAAACGCACAGTCCTGCCCCCACCATAGCCCTCTGCCATTGCAGTGTTTTCAACGGAACTGCCAGCGTTCCAATTTTTTTTGATAGGTTTTGGCCTTTAAGTAGTGTTGTGTGCCAGAAAAATGCGTGCTTCTCCCAGCAAATTCACAATGTACTCTTCATGTATCAATATAACATTGTATTCTCATGCAATTGGTAATCAATCATAGACAATATAAAAGATTTGTGTCATAAATCTGGTGTTCATCCAAAGTAGATGCACAGAGTGCCCTTGCCGACACATGTTTCGGCCTGTAGCTCCTTATCAAGGCAAACCATGGGCTCTAATTTCCTCAATGCAATCTTGTGATCCAATACTCCTCCTCGGTGGAGTGTTCGGAGTACTTTTCTAAGGATCTGCCAAATCGTCAATTATCCCATTTGGTTTCCCAAAAATTGCTTGTGGATCCACTCATCGGCAATTGGTAATCATTGTGATTTCTCACTATGTCTCAATAAATGTTGAGACATCGTCTTTTGGAGCATTGTTCAGTGTGCAGCGCTCTATTTATACCATGTGCCTAGTATTAATGCTTGAAACAGTATATCTGGGTGTCCTGTAAGGAGCACCCTTTCTGTGTCTTGCTCCCGCATACTTTATGTGGTGGCCTCTGAGAGTGGATATGCCATCCTTTCAGAATGGAAAATGATCTTACAAAACACTTTGCAAACAACTATACGTCAAGCAGGTTAATTCTGTATTAGCACACACCACAACATTATTGAGTTTAAAGAATTGATGGATGTGCAATATTTAGATATATCCCTTCTTTGGGAGGCAATTAAAGGCAATCTGTACCACTTGCTTCTCACCCCCACCTAGAAAGATCATTTGATATCTGTATCGGGTGAGCAAATTTAGACCTAAAGAAAGGAGATCACATGGGTTAGCTGAAGAAATGGCTGGCAATGGGGAACAGTCAAACTGAGGTCATATCTAAGGCATCCTACAAAGAGAAGCCAAAATGAGACCATATGTTAGGCTTGTGGCAATATGGCGGTGGTGCCTGAGATGGATAAGTGAGGCAGGGTTATTTTCTATTTGTCGCAAGCAAATCAGGGTTAAACTTTGTCATTAAATCTTCACACAGGAGAAAGCTCCTCAATGTGTCCCGTGGGTGGAGGACTTTTGGGTTCCCATCTCGCAAGCACCCTGATGTCCATTCAAACGTCTGCATACACTCTGCCCTTCGACCCCCAAAACTCGTATTGCTCTTCCTGTTTTGGTGTTTTTTATGAAGAAAGTAAAGGCCACAAAAAAAAAAACTTTTCACAGGGTCTTCTTTCTTTTTAAAGTCCTTGTACTCATCTCGAAGCCCTAAAAATAACCAAACCCTAAAAACAAGAAACTGCCTGCATCTAATGACCAACTTGGGAGACATGTGATTTTTCTGTAGATCTTATTTTCAAACAAAAGAGGTACAAGGGGTGGCAGCAACTCTGACCGCCCTCAACACATCTTCACAAGGTTGCAGGTGCCATGTGGGCAGGAGAGGAGGGCCACTACTCTTGGGGAACTGCCATAAATGAGTTGGGTCCGAATGTTCCTAAATGTAAGAGGGGCTGGGGAATCAGGAGAAGGTTGTGGCCTAAAAGCAAACACATGTCAATCTTCTCAGCATGTAGGAAGGTTTTACTGTCGAACACCATGGAGATGAACACCTTTTCAGTGGGAAAATCCATTGAAGTCTCTGAATGGAATTTGGTTGATTGGCAAGAGCGAAAGGGAGTCTGACGAGACTGGCACCTTCTAAATGAGTGGGGTTTGTGTTATGAGCGTGTGATGTTGCATTTAGCCTTTGATGGTAGCACCTGAACACGTGAAGCTGTACATTACATAGAATGACTACACCAGGCATACCAGGTACATACATGAAATGCAGGGCAAATTATCATGCATTATACATGTGGTGGAAAGACATTGACACGTAAAGATGCACCTCACATATGATGATTGCATGTGTGCATGACCTACGATCACAGTTGTGTGCATTTGAGGCTGCACATGGCTGTTGATAGAAATATTGGTCCTATTAGGCTGTAACTTCCATAAGATGACTATACCTGATGTATAAGGTTATGGTTTTAATTGTATTTTTTTAGGGTTTCAGATTATTTTTATATTTTTTAAATCATATTTTATTGTTTCAGATGGTAACTGTACAAAGCAATATCGGTGGCTAAACATCCAGCACAATGCAGATCTTGCACATGTGTTCTTATACTAGCCCTCTAAATCCATCTCCCACCACCTTCCACATCCTGACTAACCCCCCTCCCTATCTACCTACAAGCTAAGGCCCACATTCAACCAATCCCTCCCTTCCTCCCCAACTCTCTCCCTCTCCACCAGCCTGGTTTCTTCATGTCCGCATCCTGAGTGTCTTCTGTCTCAGCGCTCCACTGTTCGTCCCGCCTTCTTGCCCTTCTCTACTAAGCATATTGGATTCCCCTTCGAGGTGGTTTACCATCTGAAGGGTATAGTAGAGAATGTATACATGTTTTCAATGTCGTGAGTGCCTCCCCCCCATCTCCTCTGAGCTGTCTCTATTTTTCAGCCTCGCTTCAGTTTACACCTGAGCCCATCTCTTAAGGTCCTCGAGCCACTTGCCAATCCCTAGCTTCCAGACCATTTCAATTCTGCGTATCGCTAGCACAAATGCCAGCTCGACAGGCAGGCACGCCTCTGGGATGTAAGGATACCCAGTCACATAGAGATCAGCCAGTTTGTCATTCACCGGCCTCCAGTTTCCCAGTATGAACGGGCATCCCTAGAATACGCGTAGCAGCCTGGTTGCACCTATAGGAGGCAGAGGGATGGTTCGGAAATAACAGGTTGATTTGTGTCAGCTTGAACCTAGTGTTCCTCAAAACCTTCTGACAGTACAGCAGTGCCCTAGTCCATGTCTGTTCCTGACATTACATGCTATTTACGTAGAAACATTGTGGATTATACTTTTTTATAATAGATTTGTAGTTGTATCTACAGCTATATATTTCTGCTCTTGAAGAAGGGGTGTTAACCCGAAACACATTTAGCATTTGATTACATAAAGAATTTGATGAGCATCTTAAAGTCTCCATTTGGAAATTATTGTGTTGTTTAAATTATTCAGCTATAAAATACAATGTTAACATTTCATTACACATTGTTGGCTGTTATTACAGATTATAATTGTGCAGGGTACACTAATCTTTAGGACACTGTTGCCACTGAGTTTGTTTGCTCCCTTGTGCCCGGGTTGATTGTACTTCCACTACACCTAAGTTGTTGACTAATAATCTTTGAACATCATTCACTTTTTTAAGAGGAGGTGGACATTTCTTCACACTTTTGTCACATAGAGGAGTAAGTCGTCTACATATAGAAATATTAGGTGATGCGTCTCCCCAATGCAGATCGGTATGTCATGGAATTCAGCCCGAAGGTAAGCCGACAGAGGTTCTATGGCTAGAACAACGAGCATGGGTGACAGCGGGTATCCCTGCCTTGTGCTTGACCTATTTGTCCAAGTTCTAGAAATTATTCGGTTAGTCATGACTCTAGCTGACGGGTCCCTGTATATCATCTGTACCCTTTGTAGCAGGCCATTTCCCAATCCGATTTTCCGCATTACTGTTAGCATCCAGTCCAAGTCCACTGAGTCGAACGCTTTAATTGCATTCAGGGATGCCACCCCATACTCTTTCGGACTACTCTGCATGTGATCGAGCACATAATGCAGCCGCCTCAAATTGTGAGTGTTGTTTCTGAGTGACACAAACCCCATCTGGTCAGGGTGTATCACTGTTGGGAGCACAGACTGTGGACGTCTAGCCAGTATCAATCTAAGGATTCTCATATCCGTGTTAAGCATTGAGGTGGGTCAATAGTATCTGCATTGTGTGGGCTCTCTGTGTGCCTTACATATTGGCACTATGATGGCCTCCCTCAGGAAGGTTGGGAGTTTCCCCATCTTGTAGGCAGTGTTTAAAATATGCAGGAGCCTCCCTGCTAGCTTGAGTTTATACATCTTATAAAACTCCACAGGAAAGACATCACTTCTTGGGGTCTTATTTGTTGGTAGCTGCGTTATAGCATGTAGTATTTCCTGATCCGTTATAGCTATGTCTAGGCTCTCATTCTGTTCTATCAATAATCTGCGAAACTCAAAATTGTTTAGCATGCACTCTATTTCACCTGGTTCCACCTATATTTTCTTTTTCACATTGTTTTTCATGGAAATCAGCAAAGGTGTTATTGATCCCATCCAGCGTTCATCGCACTCCTCAGTTATTTTGAAGATACTGGTTTGAGGGTTTTCCCTTTTTAACAGCCATGCCAGGAGACAGCCAGGTTGATCTCCCTGTGCATGCACCCTTTTATTGTATGTTGTGTAGTCATGTTTCCCCAACCTATCCCACAGTTCAGAACACTCCAATTGTAGGCGGGCTAGCTCTGGTTGACTCCTATTCTCGCCTGCAACTAATGTCTCTTTCTTCTTATCTGCTCCTCCACCTGCCGTAGCTGTTTTGTTGGAGTGATCCTGATCCCCGCAGTTTCAGCCAACCACTCTCTCCTTATCAGCACCTTAAATGCCTCCCACACTGTCCCACTGTCCGGGACACTATGCTAGTTTTCCTCAAAGTATCAGTATAGGGTTAGCCTGTGCCTTATGGGTAAACGCATCCACGTTGGCTTGTTTAGCATGAGAGTGAGATCCATGGGTCGACAGTGTGGGTTCCCAGATCTCTGTCCACTAAGGGAGCATTCAGGACCCTCGGCTTATTGCGCTGATTCGATTCCCTGTCTCCTCCCTGCTCTTAGATCCAGAACAGTGGTCCCCAAGTGTCTGTGTTTAATTATGTGGAGGGGTTGTCCAATGCCAAGACCAGGGTATAGCATCTCTTCTCCCTCCCATCTCACCTGCACCACATTGGTCTCTGCTTTGCGGTGTTAGCTCTGCCGAGCTGGGCCCCCTTTACCTCCATCTCCTTGTGTGATGGGCTGTGTCTTTGCTGCTGGTCCCAGTGTCTGCTGTTGCCTCGTCAGGTGGGCTTCCCTTACGCTTATCCCTATGTCCTTTAGATGTCTCCTGCGGCTCCTTCCCAGGCCATCTGTAGGGGCGCAGGATACAGAGGGTTTATGGATCTGCAGTCCTCTCCCAGGTGCTGGTGCCCGCAGACGCGGCTCCCTGCTGCGTCTCATTTCCAGGTCTATGCTGCGTTGGCGGTGCCATCTTGTGCATTCTCTTCTTGGTCCAATTGATGCAGATATACTGTCTTCTGGCCTCGTCTCTGCATTTATGTTCAGGCCGAGTGCCTCAGATGACTTCTCTTTCATTTTTGCATGGAAGCGCGGCTCTCAGAACAGGATTATTGCAGGATCGGCGTGGTCCCTCAACGCAGCTCACTTTCTATTCGACTTCACGCCATGCATGTTAGCCACGCCCCTGTATGAGGTTATGTTTAACATATGACTATACTTGTCACTATTCAATGATAGCAATGTTGCTTGTGCCCCTTAAATATCGTGACTTCCCTCGTATCATTTTCAGGTAGCGTCCGTGGTCATTTATGAAACTTAAGAAAAATAGATTTTGACTTTAATAATAACTAATTTTTGTTTTATACCTAAATTAATATTACACTTACCTCGAGTTTTACATCAATGATGCCACATTGTCATGGCATGGGTCACCAATTCTTTTGACATCATGCCAGCACAGGTCATATGATGTCACTTCCTGCTGCATCATCTAGTCATGTATTGTCACTTCCTGCTGCACCATCTGGCCATGTGATTTCACTTCCTTCTGTATCATTAGGTATGTGATGTCACGTTCGCGCACACTACTATTTTGCTGTATTGCTTCCGGGCTAGACCTTACTGATACTATACCAGCAATGGGAGAAATGCCTCTTATTGTTTTATAATGAAAAGGATACACTCTGAGTTCAGCCCGTCTCTGCATTCAGGCCAAGAAGTTATTCTCGTGGATCGACCTCTTCTGTCTGGCCAGACTTCAAGCAGGGTAGACATCTATGCAAAAAGGGAACAGTTAGAGATAGTGTGCCTCATTACGAGGAAACCGGTAGAGGGTTAACGGCGCCATTAGAGCTGCCGGCTCCGTTAACCCTCTACAGCCTCATTACGAGTTCTGCTTGCAGGACCCGCTAAGGACGTCTGGTAAAACCAGGCATCCTTAGCGGCACCTGCGAGCAGACCAGGATGCTAACAACGGGCCCGTTATTAACAGGCCCGTTGTTAGCATCCTCCCCATTCCCATTGAGCCCTGTGGGGGTTCAAATGGGAATGTAGATGTACCGGGTCCGGGTTCCTTAATTGATAAATACCGGGCCCTCCAAGGTCGGAATGGCCCGGTATTTCCCCATTCCAGGAAACAGACCCGGTACCCGGTATGGCGGCATGGCTACCTCCATAAACGTAATGAGGCCCAGGTTTCTCAGGAGGTTGTGGGCTGAGCCTCAGAACGCACACACTGTCCTCCGTCGGCTGCTGGCACAGCCCACCAATGCAGCTGATATGTGAATGTCGGGCGCCCAAAGTGAGAAGGACGTTCATCAAAGCCAATGTGCTATGACTTTTTTTATTACCAATTTCATTGGTCAGACACTGTGAAAAGTCCACATAAAAACTGAAAACATTCATATATATGTTCCTAACATTTTCATAGAAAATTGTGTATGTGAAGGGAGAAAATATATGGTGACTTGTTCGTATGCTATGAAAATGTGCAAACCCATAGTGTGGGCCTAGAGATTATTGTTGTGCAAAGGTGTGCAATGTGAATTAGCATACAACCCGATCCCGTCAGCCAGATAGCCAAAATCACAATGAGGCACGCAATTGCACCAAAATGTAATTGCATATCTCAAAGCGACGCCCCAATCCACAAAAATATTTTGGACATTTCAGAAATGTGCGTTGAGCAAGACTGTGCAATGGCTAGTGGAAATTGTGTATAAATAACTGTGCATTTTTTGGCGCATTCTCACGAAAGTTGAATAGTGAATGCCATCCCCCGCTAGGTACCATGGGGGTCGCTCTTGAGCAACAAACTTGTCTAGGCAGCAAATGGGGATCTAATCCCAATCCTGAGTGTTTTAAAAAAAAGATTACATGGCCGATTCATGGAATTATTTGCACGGTTCAAAGTGACTTTGCACTGCTGAAAAGTGACTCTGCACTGCTGACACAAACCTTGATTCATGGGCTGTGCAAAGGTTATTTTTGCAGTGCAGAGTCAGTGCAAAGTCATTTTTTGCTGCAAAAATGACTTTGTACTGACTTTGCAATGCAAAAAGACACTTTGCACAGTTCCACATCATTGTGGGATTGCCACAAGAAGGGGAGAGTATAGAGAATGTGGGATTTCAAGGAGATGGAGTAGGAGGGGTCCGAGGGATACTTGACCCCCCATTTCAGGAGAATTCGTTTGAAGCCAAAGGAGGAATCCTTTTGGGACAGGTTGGAATGATGCACAGAGTCGAAGGCAGCAAGAAGCTGGAGTGGAATGCTGATGAGCAGAGCGGTAAGCCATAATGAGACAGCTCATGAGCTTGAGTTGTCTCAGAGGAGTGCCTCCTCCAGAACCCAGGCATCAGGGTCCCTTAAAGGCCATTGGATTCCAGATAGTTTCAGCACATTGATGCTTCTCATGAGTTTGGAGGTGCAGGAAAACAGTGGAGGTAATACTATTTACTGCCATTCTTCCCATACCACTACACGTTCGCTGGTATTACCTCCGGCGGTATTACCAGATGGTAAAGTGGAGGAGTTACCTTCAAGCTGGAGGTAACTCCTTCACTACACATCGAAAAATCGCCTATATTACCACCCAGTAATACCAGTAACAATGGGGATTTAGACTGTCAAACTACCACTTGCAATCAGGTGGTATTACCGCCGGAGGTAATTCCTCCAGACCAAGTAGCAGTATCAGTAATTATGTTTTCCAATATTCTTGTGGATATACCGGCAAACTCATAATGATGACTGTTACTCTGTGTTGTCTTGCTTGCAGGACAAGTGTGTTGACTTTGGAAAAGGATTAAAGGACTGGGGGGTTGTTTGAGCAGAGAATGAGTGGTAGCCCAATGGGGCAGGTAGGGCAAAAGTGTGGTAGGCAAGAGAATGGGCCAGAGGTTGGTAGGTAGAAGGAGGGGGAGCGTGAATTGTGGACAGGATGGAACATATCTTTGTGATTTCAGAGGAAAGTAGGAGACTAAATCATCACTGGGGAAGAAAGACAATGGGGGTCATTACGACCCAGGCGGTAAGTACGCCAACTTTACCACCATGGTGTAAACTATGTTTACACCATGGTGGATGGCGGATTTACCGCCCCATTCCAAGGTGAGTGGGGCGGTAAATCCCCATTTCCCATTTACCCTTCCCCATTCCCATTTTTGCCCCATAGGGCATAATGGGAGTGGGGAAGGCGCTAATTACGCCACCGTAAATTACGGTGGCGTAATTAGCACCAGGGCGGTTTAGCGCCATGGATTTTAACGGCTGCTAAAAGCAGCCGTTAAAATCGGAATCAGGCGTTAAGGGTTAACGACGGCGTTAACCCTTAACGCCTGAGTTGTAATGAGGCCCAATATATAATAAAGTTTTCAATGGGTCACATCACTTAGGGAAGGCGAAGTATGGCTAGACAGGAGGCACAGTACTTAGGGCGGGACAGCATTCGAAGAGGGGAGCATGGCAGTCAGGTAGTCGTGCACTGAAGGCTAAAAGAGTTGTGAAAGAGGGATACACAGCATTCAGGGGGGTTGACAGCAAATGGGGAGGAGGGTCACAACATCTTGGGTGGGTTACAGAAGTCGAGAGTTGCTGCAGTGTTTGGACATCCTTGCAGCAGTGTAAGGGTTCAGTCTGGAAATGGAGTCATTCTAACAAAGCAATCACAGACCATACATGTTCCATTTTGAGATTTAAACCATGTATCACATCAAATCAAAATAACATGGAGGGTTCTGTGCCGTTTTGCCGACAGGAGTTTTGTCGATGGAAATGTTACTGAACAAATCCATCGAAAAAGCTCAGCTAAGCTGTTTATGTATTTGGGGGTTCTCACCCAAACCCCCTTCCCTATGTTTGTATACCTATCTCAACCCATGCGGGACGCTGAATTCGGCTGAGAGCACCCAACAGGCCTCTCACAATTTGGATTCACACACTTAACAGATGAAATGTAAATGCAATTAAGTACAGCTATATGAATGGTATCCTCAACCAGTAAGCATATAGGGCTGGATTCATGGAATATTTGCCAGGTTCAAAGTGACTTTGCACTGCTGACACAAACCCTGATTCATGGAACCGTGCAAAGTGTATTTTTGCAGTGCAAAGTCTGGGCTAAGAGCACATAATCATGTTTGCAGTACAAAAAGACTTTGCCTGGCAAAAATACACTTTCCACAGTGAGCAGTGAGCAAAAAGCGTGTGCTGCAAACTCTCACCTCAGAACAGGTTATCATGCCATGTTCTCTCTGGAGAGGAGCACCTGCTACCTTTTGTGAAATATATGTAAAGAATTTGGGGTTGGCCACCCTAGGTTACCTGGGGGCAACCAGACGTGGTCTCCCTGCTCACTGTGCTCAGAGAGGCACAGCTTCACCTCACTGATGAGGGCCAACAAGGCTGAAACACGTGTATGGGGTTGCTGTCGGTACTCTTGTTCAGAGAGGAATTGCCATAGCATTTCAGTGCTGGACTGCCCATGTGGGCGGGACAAAGACTGATATGCAAATGGATATTTCCCATCTGTGAAAGGTGCAGTGAGCAAAAAGCATGTGCTGCAAACTCTCACCTCAGAACAGGTTATCATGCCATGTTCTCTCTGGAGAGGAGCGCCTGCTACCTTTTGTGAAATATGTGTAAGGAACGTGGGGTTGGTCACCCTAAGTTACCTGGGGGCAACCAGACGTGGTCTGCCTGCTCACTGTGCTCAGAGAGGCACAGCGTCACCTCACTGATGAGGCCCAACAAGGCTGAAACACGTGTATGGGGTTGCTGTCGGTACTCTTGTTCAGAGAGGAATTGCCATAGCATTTTGGTGCTGGACTGCCCATGTGGGCGGGACAAAGACTGATATGCAAATGGATATTTCCCATCTGTGAAAGGTGCAGTGAGCAAAAAGCGTGTGCTGCAAACTCTCACCTCAGAGCAGGTTATCATGCCATGTTCTCTCTGGAGAGGAGAGCCTGCTACCTTTTGTGAAATACAATGCAAGGAAATTCTACTTAACCTTCACACTTAGGCACGCTAGATACTGGATTTTCCCATAACAGTAATACACCTGCCTACCCATGTTATCCCCTTACCCCCCATTCTATATGTCAATGCGTTTTTTCGATTTCATGTATTCGGAAGAAATTCCATCGAATAAAAACCTGTCGGCAAAAGCACACAATACCACATGGTGGGAACTGCTAAGCACATACATCTAGACATACATGAGCCGGGCTTGTAAACCAGCAAATAACATCTAAAGCACATGAGTAGTCTGTGCAAATGAGCATCCCTAATATATATGGAGGCTCTGGCAAATCATCTGCCCAGGCAAAGAAGGTGCTTTGCAGATGGGAAGTCCTGGCAAAGGAGCAGCCATGGCCATTACAGAGTTAACTATTATGGCTGTAGCTCCCCAGGCACACTTGGCATAAATGGCACAATCTCCGTATGAATCCCGAGTGGTGTATCTACTATGGAGCAGCCCAGCCACAGGTCAGTGGCATTCCAGGCACATATGAGCAGCAAGATTAGAATGTAGATAATGCCAGCAATAAATGAGCATCAGCCCAACACACTAGTCCATGAAATTTCTTGGAATATTGGCGCATCTCCAGGTTCATACTAACAGCAACAATCCTATGATAGCAGTACCTCGGCCCCTATATGGTTAGCATTAGTTGAAAAACATCTGGCATTTTAGAATATCGGTTGTTTTACCACTCTGCCAAACTCAGAATTTCAGTCTTCATTTTTTCTTTTTAACCTGCTATTGTATGGAAGTAATTATCAACACATAAACGTATTTTTTCAGTCTTCATTTTTTCTTTTTAACCTGCTATTGTATGGAAGTAATTATCAACACATAAACGTATTTCAGTGTGTGGTGATTACTGAAGGCAGTAATTGGAAATACACCATCAAATCCTAAGGGATTCCAAAACTGAAAAATCAGAAGGGTCCTCATGACTTGAAGTCATGCAGACACTTCTGGGTAGTGGATGCTTACTACATGCAATAACAGGACCTTATTTTGGTGCTATTACCAGAGGTAATACTGCCAAACACTTAATCAAGACCAGGAACTATTAATGCTGCCTTCACCACACTTTAGGCACCAGCTGAACATCCCAGTGGCATAAAACGATCCTGAAGACATCTGCATGCAACTTGAAGGTCACAAATGTGAAATCTCCTGGCAATTCCCATCCTTGAGGCCTTGCAGGCAGGAGCAATGCACACATCCCTAACTCCCAATGACAATCCAGCTTTCAAGAAGGTTAACTGCGGGGATGTCAATACATCCAATTGCCCAGGACAGAGAAAGTGACATCACATGCCTGAGAACATCAAAGGGAGTGATATCACATGACCTGTGACCCACATGACATCAAAGGGATGGGCATCACTGAAGTGTAAATAGAATTCAATATGCTTATGATTAATAAATATGTAATTAAAGCAGACAAACTGGATATTTTGGTTACCAACCATGTATTCACAAGAATAATACATCCGAATCATTCACGTGTCATAACAATCATTCATCTTGGCCATGATCGTGACCCATTCATGCTATGCCTGTTCAGGTTCAACCGGCCATTTATTGCCAGATTATGACAGTTTTAGCCTCACATTCCATGTATAGTTAGTGCATACAAAATAAAGACTGGCATGCCAGGTGCATCTATGTTAAATACCAATGAATTGACATCTTATGTCAGTTACTACTTCAAAAAGCAGATATAGCCATCCCTCACATGCTCACATGCCTGCATAGCATGCTACATGCTACTACGAGTACTCAGATACCTACACCGTATGCCAGGTTATCAGAAAGTTCAGGCTGGAAAAAGTCTGGGTGAGGATTGTCCAAGGGAAAGTTCTCAAATATTTTCTGGGGTTTTCGTTAATGTATATCATATGTGATTAATCATCTATTACAACTGACTGGGTGTGGTGCTCCCAGCAGTCTTTTTTTCCATGGTGGTAGTCATGTAACACTGGGCCTCATTACGAATGTGGCGGCCACGGTATGAACGGTGCCGGTAAGAGACCGGCACCATTCATTCCGGGCCGCCACATTACGAGTTCTGTACGCCTGGCCAGACCAGATGTGCAGAGCGGCACCCGCTATCAGAACAGGATGCTAATAACGAACCCATCCGTTGTTAGCATCCTCCCTATTCCCATTGAGCCCTATGGGGGCTCAAGTGGGAATAGGGATGTACGGGGTCCGGGTCCCGCAAATGGGAATTATCAGGCCCACAAAGGTCGCAATGGCCCGGTAATTCCCATTTTGCGGGACCCGGACCTGGACCCAAGTTTGCGGGTAGCCATGCCGCTAAAAATGTCATAGCTACCTCCAAACTCGTAATGAGGCCCACTGTCTATGGCACTCTACCCACTTGAAAAGACCGAACGGCATGCGAGGATAGGGTCTGAATCATCCTTCTACATAGGTTCTTTTTTAGAACTACATAGGTTTTTAAAAAGGCATGCCGAAAGTGTCAGTAAGTGACTCTCCAGGGTTGCACAGACCATCTTCATTTTAAACTCTCCAACAATCTTTACCAATGGAACATTTGCTCTTTGAAAAATAGTTTCTAGAAGACATTTCTAAATGGTAACAAGAGAGTAAGACCTGGTAAAATATGAGCCAAAATAATACAACACCTTATGGAAGTTGGGAAATAATTCCAATATTATCATGTGCAAAGCCAAAAAGAGAGGCACAATAGTGATGTTAAAAAACACAAATGACATTAAAAAATGGTCTTGCCCTCTTGTATATGACCTTAGTTTTCTAAAACTATGCAATGCTCCTACAGATGATATGTCTCAGACGATATCCCTGAAGGTTTCTAGAGATATCGAAGATGGGTGGATAACCAAACAAGAAGCAGGGTTGTTGGTAACGTCCAGTGTCTAAGCACGGGACATGGCGATGTCTTCTTCCAAGGAGCTATCCTTTCAGATCATCTTCATAAGTAAATGTAGACCGCAATCTTTTTCCAAAAAACATCAGAATATTACTATGCTATATTGTTGAAATAGCCAGGTTTTGCACTCATATGGGCTCGGAGGGTCGGCAATGCACCACACTTAAATTGCACCTTAGGGAGCGTCTCAGATCCTCCAAGAGGAGTACAATCAGCCACTTCGGATTCCTCTTTCATAGTAGACAATGCATGTTTTGCTAATGCACATGAAGGTGGGCCACACCGCCGTAAGAAAAATGAAAATGGGGTCTTGTTCACAATAGAAGAAACTAGAGATGGCATTTTATCACTCTAAGATCGTCTCAGTGGGAGAGTATTTTGTATTCATTTAACACTTATCTTGTCTGTTATAGGTACCACTGCTCTTGGTACATAGACAGAACCCAGGTTGCAAACACTGTTATCTGTACAGCTAACCCTTTGTGTCCCCTCCCATACCGCACCATCGTAACTTAGTGGAAGGCACAGACTCATTCCACACACCCTGCACTGTCATACAAGACAAAACTATTGCACACAATGAAGCTATCTTGAAGGACACACATTTGAACTGTAGCTTACCACATAATTCTCTATCTCCTTAGAAACAACCCAACCTTGTTTAGTTCATAGTTTAACTCTGCAGTGCCCATACACACTCCATTTAGACATGGGTGACTAGCAGGGTCTTGGCCACCCTCACAGAACTTTAATGGCTGAAATGCACACACATAATAGCACTTTCCAATCCTCCCACATTTAGACCCTGGTCCTTCCGAGGGCATTCAACCATTAGCATGTTGGCACCATAATTATGGTGAAAAGTGCCGTACAAATGACAGCCCCACAATTAATCTAATGGATGAACAGCTGAACAACTATTTGAAGTTCTCTCAGAGAATGACAAATAATGAGGTCAACTATTTCTTTATTACTATTTATTTAAATAATGACCAACTAAATGTCAAGCCTTCTCACATCCCTACTGAGTGTAATGCTCTTTGACATTACAACAGCATCATGTTTGCCATGGTAAAGATAATTCACTCTTGACATTTTTGTTGTAAATCTAATTTTTATTAAATATTTTCAACATGAACAAACTGAAAAACAAAACTTATCCTCAACAACAAAGGCATAGGGAAAGAGAACATAAAAAAAATAAAAAGAAAAAAAACAGGAAACAATAGGAAAGAAACCAGGGTAAATAGCCTATCACCTCCCAGAGAGACCTTTCAGATGCTAATATATAGAGGGAACCCTATGGAAAGCCATCTGCCTAACCCCCCCCCTCTCCGCCCCACGTCCACATCCTTCAGTCATATGACTCCTTCCCTTCGCTCCAGCTTTATTCCCTCTACAATTTGTTTGACTGAAGCGCAATAGCTGACCGATACTAAAGAGGTCGATATCCCCAGCGATAAATTTAGGAGGAGCGGTTACACTAAAAATGTGCTAAAGAAAAGCAGGCAAAAGAGCTTACTTTTATGACAGAAATGCTTTGTTGACACCAAAACAGACTTGTGGTATGCCTGACCAGTGCATAAGAGTAACTACTTTGTCCAATTATCTTTATAAAATAAAAAAATAAAACTGATTTAAAAAAAATAGGAAAGGTACTAAAGCTCTAATGGCTTGCTCTTTACCCATTTTTCCTTTCAATAAAGTTTGGACATTGGCAATATCGTAATGAAGAACGATAAGAGAGATAAAAAAGTAAAACTTAAATGTTAAGAGAGAGGTGGTGTTTTGAACCAGTTAAAGGCCACTTTCCTTGCAGTAAATGTTCAATATGGGCACATACTCGAAACAGTTCAGAGATTGATTTAGGTCTTTCTAAACCCTGGATTCGACAAGGAAATAGTAATTTGAAACAAATGTCCACTATATGATTCAATGTCCGCACGGTCTACGCTACTGTAGAAAAACAGGATACAAAGTAAAAAAAAAAAAACATTATTTAAGATAAAAGCTGCATATAAAATAAACATGAGGCAGCCCCACTATTCAGACACGTTCTGCAGGTATCTCTTGGTTTTGAAGATTTCCTGTACACCATCTTCATCAAGGTCGCTGTTACAAATCAAGCTAATATTGAGAATAAAATGTGTGAATTAGAACATAAATGTATCACTCTCACCAAGAGCTATATTTATAGTCTCAATGATAATACTTAGTGGAAAAAATAAATTTGAGATTATCGCCTTAAGATTCTTTAGACATTGCTTTCCAAAGAGATAATTCTGACTTGGGTTACTGTAACATTGTTTGTATTCTTCATTCCCCATATCAAAATGGCCGACATGTGTCGTCCGCCTGTGACATCGCCATATTCTGATCTGTATGCTATGACCTCACTGCATAACCAATATTCTTTGCATTGAATTCCTTAAAACATATGCAATAGTAAAGGTAGATTTTCAATTTGTAGTATACATGACATTATACATTTTGGTCTCTCTAGTTTTTGACCAACCTAATTGACATTGTAGGTATTGCCAATATTTTAACAATTCTGCAATAGCATCCTTTTGAATTTGTGAATCTTCTTTTTACATCAAAATTGCCGAAACATTACACAGCCCACATAAGACACCATTGTATTTTAATGTATATGTGATGACTTTGTGGCTAACACATTGCATTTATTTCTTTTAAATGCCACACACTACACAGTGCAAACCCGCATGTTCACTTAACATTCAGACAGTCGGGTCATTTTAGTGTCAAATTTCTCAATTAATACCTGGGTTCTTGGCCAATGACACATTCCAATGTAATATTCAATAATTCTGTCATTACACGATTAGTTGATTGGTAATCACTTATGGCTAAGTTTGACTGCATAATTAGCGTAACTGTTTAGTTTACTAAATATTGGATCTTTTATTTTTTAAGTCAGCGGTATAGACCAGTGTATTGACTTTGGTCTCTGTTCTGACGTTAGGCATCACAACACCTAATCACTCAGAGATTACAGTGGGACCTGTTGATTGATTCCTCGAACCATACATATCCCAATAAGAATTAAGGTAGGACTTAACAATAACCTAACCAAATGTAATCCCCATTTATACATTTTAAATATTATTCTCGTCCATATATGGTTATTGTTTACAGTGGTGGAGAAGGAGTTGATACAATGCATTTGACTACTACCTTATATTACAATATGGGAAAATTTTAAAAAGTGTATTTATGAACATTCAACGGTGAATATGCAAGGTCATATTGGAAGTAACCTGAATCCCTCAAAGTACGTAGACAGTTGAATATAGTAGACAGTGCTTGAACTTTTGTATTTGATAAGCATTTGTCGATTCTTTGTAAACATTCATGTAAAGCCAGTATTCCTGAGGAACCATAATTTGTGGTGAAGCAGAGAAATATGTAGAAGTATTGCATACACTATATAACTCTTGTGTTCCAAATAGCAATATATTTTTTACTCAGGATTGTCTTGCATTGGTCTCTCTGATTTATAGTGAACTGAGTTATAGGCATGTTATTTTCCACATATATGTCACATATGATTCTTTTTGATGATCTTTTTAAGGTAGCTCTATGCATTTTGCAGAATTCTTTGTCTGTCATAACATTCTGAATGTTTAAAATTGTTTATACAGTAATAAAACAATCTTCTCTACACTGTGTGCTATTTACTATGTTCTAAGTAGTTCCTCTAGTCCCTATTTAAGATTTGTGATATGTGTTATATAAACCAGGCATAGCAGGGTCTATTCATCCTGGTGTCTTGAGTTAAAGATACCACCATTTTTGGACCATTTTGTTCCTAAATAGCTAAGCTTGCAATGATGTAAATTGAGTTCAAAGTTCCAAAACAACCTGAAATAATCCCTTGTGCTAAAAAAGCTGAAAGCTGACATATTGAGACTCATTACGAGTTCACTAATGAGGGGGAGGGGGTGGGTGGTAACTGACACTTTTTCCACACTACCACATTCTGACTTTGGAGCTAAAGTGGATGAAAAACTTCAGCAATTGTCTGGAATCATTTCCTCCTCTTCAATCCCCCCCTGCCCCCAAAATGGAGAAATTACCACTGGCTGAATTACATGGGTGGTAATTTTTCAAAACTTAAGTGGAGTCCAACGGAATGCGATAATGAGAAATAACACCACCTTTGAATCAGGAGCAATAACTACACTTCCAAGGCAGTAACACAATGGTTACAAAATACCTAGTTAATGGATATATCACTTGTAATTCCTTCAAATTCAGAAGGAGTCCTTTCGAATCCAAACTCCCAGTGGAAAATATAGATGTGAAAACATTGCAAGCCAGGATTTGGTATGCACATTCTCCAGGAAACTGAAAAAAAACCCTTTTGTAAATGTTGCATTCTAGAATATTGAGCCGAATCACCAAAGCTAGCTAAACTAATCTCTAGATACGAAAATATTCCATGCTGGGGTATTGAGTCCAAACGCCCAGAGAAAAGTAAAATACAAACGGCAATAACCCCTGGTTGCAAAAACAATGCATGTTAACACACTGACTTCAAATTACTTTAATTAATTGAGAGAGAGTCTCTCAGTATGAAAATAGTGTATGTTAGAATAATGAATAGAGTGTCCAAAAATTAAGTGCAAACACGGATTGTTGGAAAAATTGGGCACTGAACAGTGAGATCAAATTCTTAAAATTAAAACTGATTTATGTAAATACCTGTATCCTGGGAGAATTGGTAAAAAACAACCAAAAGAACTGGGAGAACCAAATCTGCTTACTGAGAAACTGGGTCCTAATCATAATTGAAACTGAGGAAACCAATCATGACACAATGTTATGATATGTTATGTTATATTATGTTATGTTATGTTATGTTATGTTATGTGACACTTACAAAACATCTAATTGCCATTGTTCATTCTTTGAGGTGTTGGGTGTCAGATATAGACTGAACATTAAAAGTCAAACTGTTCATTGAATTTTAGGAACAAAAAAAGCCCTTGTTTTGTCAAAGACAATAATTACTGTAATAGTAAAAGGTGTTATTTTTTGGGTCGGCACTACTTTTTGTTTGACTATGTCAGTTTTGACATAGTCACATGTTTGAAGCTTAGGGAAAGGACAGGGTTGACCGTAAGGGCTGGGGATTGACTCCCACTCCATGATGCAGGCCCCAGAGAAGCTATACAGTGGGTCCTAGATTCATGGATTACACTCGTTGCTCTAATACTGCACCTCCAGTCATACCTGGAAAGGATGATGGCAGTAGTGTAGCGTCAGAGAAGAGGGTGGAAAACCAAGTGATTTGCAGGCCTGCTGCCATGGGTGTTTGCAAGAACTGCAGTGCAGATAAACATAAATATCTCACTGGATGCCGTTATATGTGCATTTCCCTCTGGCTCATAGTGTCTGTAGTGAAGGAAATGGTCCTATCCCAGCCCCCTCAGTGCAGCCGAGGTAAATAAAATATGTGTAAGCAAAGGGGGAAGACACGGCAGCCCCCACAGTACATACCTGCATGATAACATCAAGAATTACATGCATAAATTGTTAAAAATATTAAAATTATCATCCCATTTCACTCAATAATTCAGACTCAAATATTTATGCCAAGATACCAGCTAAACGCTTCGAATCATTTCTCCCAAACCTCATACACAGTGACCAATCCGGTTTCATTAAGGGACGCAATGCATTATCTAACTAGAGATTATTATTTGGCATTCTTGCTCATACCCAACATTTTACTGCTCCATCGGCACTTATTGCCCTAGACGCTGAAAAAGCATTTGATCAGATATCTTCAACATATTTATTCCAATCTCTTGTCTGACATGGTCTCCCTTCCTATTTAATCAAATTATTATATCTCACACCCACTATACGTATTTTAATTAATCATTCTCTTTCTTCACCTTTTAAAATAGAAATAGGTACTCGTCAACGCTGTCCCTTTTGTACCCTACTATTCAATCTATCACTACTCCAAAATATATGATCAAACCCTAATATCAATGGCATCACAATTAACAATATCGAAGCTAAACTCTCAGTGTATGCAGATAACATCCTTATTTACCTTTCTGATCCTGCTTCTAATTTACCACACAGAATCTCTACTATTAAAAATGACACCACAGTTTCAGGTTTTAAATTAACAGTGTGTTTTGAGAAGAAGAGACAAGAGAGAGTAGAGAAGTTTCAGAGTATAGAACAGAGAACAGATGTAGAAGAAAGAGAGAACATATATGAGGAGAATAACAGAATAGACAATGGAGAGAATGCCAAGAAGAGGAGAGAGATGGTGGGACAAATGGAGAGTAGAGGATGTGCAAAGACAGGACACTGGAGTGCGAAAGACAGTAGAGCAGAGGATGTAAAGGAGAACGAGGGAAAATAATTAGTAAAGTCTGAGAAAGAGAGGGGGTTAAAGTGAGACTGTGCAGAAGGCAGTCATGAGTCCAGGGCATTTAGTATATCACTTTTGACCATTTTACAAAACTTAAAGAAGAAATACAAAGACATACTTAATAAATGCAATTCATGTGCAATACTTGCAATTAATACAATATTCAATTTGATGAATATTGACTTTTAAACACCAATAAGTATATAAAAGCATTACAAAACACAACTAATTTATTTCTACATTACTACAAAGAAAATTAATTTAAGACAGGAACTATTCCAGCTGTAAATTGTAAAGAAAGCCAACAATAGATGTTACCATTGAGGTGGTACAACCTGTAAGACATGCTTTCCAAAATGTTGTCGCATTAAGATCAAAGGAATTTCTCCCATCCGTATGAAAGAAGGTCACCCTTTTGCCTACAGGAGCAGAATACTGTGTCACCAAATGGATGAGAGATTCCTTAGCACCACTATATCCACACACACGGCAGAACAATTTTTCCACTGAAAGCTTTTGATATTTGTCAACAACCTCTCTAGTCAAATAAAGATCACATAACAATTTTTAAAACAACTTTCTAAAGTATTTATTCGGGTATCTCAACAAATTTGGGGAAATAACAACTGATTTTTGATCCCCCGAATTTAAATGTCTGAGGAAGTGGTAAGAATGAAACTCTTCTATCGTATTTATCCAATCCTCCCTAGACAGTATTGTTTTGACTTTTACAGCATTTTCAATCAGGTCTATCTCAGACATTTCAATTTTACTATCCCTGCCTAATGCCTTAATAGCATACTGTTACACCTACTCTTGTCCACCTAGGAAGGAGCGGAAGACCTTCTAATGAGAGCAGTATGTGAATCATCAAGATCTGACTTGCCCTGTAAAATTAAAGAGAACACCTTCTCAGAATCTAATAACAGGATATCCACAGCTGACTTGCCTTTAGAAAACAATTACCCAGACTTTAACAGTAAAACAAAAGGAATGGACTTCTATTCTAATAACTACCAGAAAACTGCAACGAAGAAGATGAACAGTGTAATGCTGATCAACCAAGGCCAGGAACACAGGCTGTGCTCTAGTTTTTGCAAGCGCATACCTGTGACTGGGAGATTTAAACGAGTGAAGGAGCTGACTGAAGCGTAGTGCTGGAGGGAGAAAGCTGCATCTCTCAGTGAGATCCGAGAGACTGTGAGGCTGGAAAGGGAGCCGTGGAGTTTACCGGCTTGGGAACCAGAAAATAAAGGGAAACTGACCATGAAAAGAAACACGCTGCAGAAATGCCAGAAGCGAACAGAGTGCTACAGAGATTTTGCTGGTGTGTGGTGTTAGCCTTTGCTTTACCTGAGCCTGAAGATATGAAGCAGAAGAGCCCAGCAGACATGAAGCAGAAGAGCACATAAGGAACCGCGAGAGGCAGAGAAGCCAAGAAACGGATGTGGCAAACGACTGTTATCAACTTGCCATAGGGGAAGGTCAATATGCCAGCAAGAGTCTGTGGGCCTCATTACAGCTTTGGCGGTAGCCATGCCACTATTGGCGGCATGGCTGCGTCCAAAACCGGGTCCGGGTTCCCTGAATGGGGAATTACCGGGCCATTCCGAGTTAGGAGGGCCCTGTAATTCCCCCCTCAAGGAATCCGTGTCCGGACCTTCCCCATTCCCATTCGAGCCCCCATAGGGCTGAATGGGAATGGGTGCAGGCAGCTAACAATGGGCTGATGACAACCAGCCCGTTGTTAGCTTCCTGGTCCCCTCGCGGGTCCTGGTAACGACGTCTGGTTTTACCAGGCGTCCTTACGGGGTCCCGCGAGGGGACCTTGTAATCAGGCGGAATGGGAATAACGGGTCCGCATCCATTAGCGGACCCCGTTAACCGATTCCGCCTGACTCGTAATGAGGCCTTGTATGCACCTGAGGGAAGCTGGGGTGCATTGGCAGCCATGCCAAAACTGAATGAGTATTAATGAAACACATGAGAGAGAAAGAGTGAGAGACTATTTCTTTGGAAGTAAGAATGGAAGAGCGAAAACAAGACTTTCAAGTTTGTGAGTGTATACAATAAACTCATAAAAGAAGTCCTAGCAGGATAATATACCAGGCAGATATAATTAAAGGAACAGCAAATGCAAGAGACTATCCAGTTTGGTGGGGTGTGTACAGTCCACATGAGAAAAGCTCTGGCCGGGAAGTATACCAGGCAAATTAAAGGTGTAAGAAAGATACCCATATGTGAAATCCCTGGCAGGAGAGTATACCAGGCAGCTGCAAGTGTGTGCATCTAAGGAAGACCTGGCAGGAGAGTATATCAGGCAGTTGCAAGTGTGTTCATCTAAGAAAGCCCTGGCAGAAAAGTATACCAGGCAGTTTAAAGTGTGTGTATACATGAAAACACTGGTAGGAAGGTAAACCAGGCAAGGACAACTTGACCATTTTATAGGAAATACATGAAAAAGACATATCAAGATTACTAAAAAAGCTGTGCTGATCACAAGAAGAGGAGTGAAAACCTGGCATGAGAGTATACCAGGTATCCAAACAAGACAAAGATAGAGAGTCAAGCTGTTTTGTTTATCAGGTGTGTCATTTATCAAAGGAAACCCAAGGAACTGATATTGGTGGATAAATCATCAAGCAAAGAGAAATCCAGGGGAAGGGAACAACCCTCTGGAACAAGGAACTATGTCCTGTTGAAAGGTTCATGTTGGAGTTAGGCATTTTCCTTTTTGAACATTTATGAATCTCTCAAGGCCAAAGACATTACCCTTTTCATTTTAGATTTTAGTTTATCAGAATGTGAGGGCCAATATAGTACTTTGGACATGGGATGGCATTACTTTGGGCATTCTCATTCTGACAGACCCTTAGTTTGGTTTTATGTAGCGAAACACCTCTTAGAGCAGGGACAGAGAGACATTTCCCCATCACCATTTAAAATAATAAAAGACTTTGACCAAAACTCCTTTGTGTGGGAGTCTCATTCCTGGCTCCTCACAGTTCCAGCTGTGCCAAATGAGTATGGTGACAGTCTCCCAGCATGACAAAACTGAACACAAGGGATGGTGGATTCAGGAATACATCAACTCTTGGTGGACCTTGAGCAAACCTGGTTAGACCAGAAAGATTCAAGAGATAGGCCAAGAGAAAGAAGTGTGGGCCACTTTAGGTCCCAAAGACTATTAGTGACTGTTTCACCAATGAGGCAACTCTAAGCCAAGATGGGGGTTGTGCGGTGGGGGGGGGGTGATAATTGTCATAATCCTAATGGTGGGGACTGTACCTGGAACCTGATATAGGTCAGACCAACCATGGCTTAAAGTGTACATAATTAAACATATTGTGAACATGAATATTGTCCCATGTCCTATGTTGAAGCCTGAACTACGACACAGTGAATTCCAAATTTTTGGCATAGTGACAAAATGTGAGTTTGTTGAACTTTGCCAGCAATTAAGGCCAAAGGTTGAATGTGCAATATCAAAAAAAAGGGGGTAATACTGATGCGTAGTGGTTTGGCCTTGTTAGGTTTCAGGTATCAAGGCAAATGTCCAACAGGTGAAGCAACAGTAGTTTTCACAGTCCAGACCCAATCACAGAACATGCTAGCACTAACCGCCCAGCTAAGCTCAATAAACCATTGAACAATTCAGGCATAAACTCAATGTCCTCTAAAAGGGCCTTGCAGAGTAGAGTATGTGCAGGAGTTAGTAGTTGGGGGGTGGTGTGGGTTCAGGATAGAGCATGGTTGTGTTTTGAGAAGACAAGAGAGAGTATAGAAGTTTCAGAGTCGAGAACAGAGAACAGATGTAGAAGAAAGAGAGAACATATATGAGGAGAATAACAGAATAGACAATGCAGAGAATGCCAAGAAGAGGAGAGAAATGGGGGAACAAATAGAGAGGATAGGATGTGCAAAGACAGGACACTGGAGTGCGAAAGACAGTAGAGAAGGGGATGTAAACGAGAAAGAGGAAAGAGGGAAAGTAATTAGTGAAGTCTGAGAAAGAGAGGGGGTTTAAGTGAGACTATTCAGAAGGCCGTCATGAGTCCAGGGCATTTACTGTATAACTTTTGACCATTTTACAAAACTGAAAGAAGAAATACAAAGACATACTTAAACAATACAATTCATGTGCAATACATGCAATTAATACAATATTCAATTTGATGAATATTGACTTTTAAACCCCAATATGTACCATTAAAGCATTAAAAAACACAATTAATTCATGTCTACATTACTACAAAGAAAATTAATTTAAGATAGGAACTATTCCAGCTGTAAGCTGTCAAGAAAGCCAACACTAGATGTTACCATTGAGGTGGTACAACCTGTAAGACATGCTTTCCAAAATGTTGTTGCATTAAGATCAAAGGAATTTCTCCCATCCGTGTGTTTCTGAAAAAAGGTCACCCTTTTGCCTACAGGAGCAGAATACTGTGTCACCAAATGGATGAGAGATTCCTTAGCACCACTATATCCACACACATGGCTGAACAATTTGTCCACAGAAAGCTTTTGATATTTGTCAACAACCTCCTTAGTCAAATAAAGATCACATATTAATTTTAGAAACAACCTTCTAAAGTATTTATTCGGATATCTCAACAAATATGGGGAAATAACAACTGATTTTTGATCCCCTGAATTTAAATGTCTGAGGAAGTGGTAAGAATGAAGCTCTTCTATCGTATTTATCCAATCCACCCTAGACAGTATTGTTTTGACTTTTACAGGATTTTCAATCAGGTCTATCTCAGACATTTCAATTTTACTATCCCTTTCTAATGCCTTAATAGCATACTGTTACACCTCCCCTCTTCCACCTTGGAAGGATGTGGAAAACCTTCTAATGAGTGCAGTATGTGAATCATCAAGATCTGACTTGCTCTCTAAAATTAAAGAGAACACCTTCTCAGAATCTAATAACAGGTTATCCACAGCTGACTTGTCTTTAAAGATCAACTACCCAAACTTTAACAGTAAAACAAAAGGAATGGACTTCTATTCTAATAACTTCCAGAAAACTGCAACAAAGAAGATGAACAGTGTAATGCTGATCGACAAAGGGCAGGAACATAGGCTGTGCTCTAGTTTTTGCAAGCACATACCTGTGACTGGGAGATTTAAACGAGTGAAGGAACTGACTGAAGGGTACTGCCGGAGGGTAAAGGCTGCATCTCTCAGTGAGATCCAGGAGACTGTGAGGCTGGAAGAGAGCCGTTGAGTCAACTGGCTTGGGAACCAGAAAAGAAAGGGAAGCTGACCATGAGAAGAAACACGTGCAGGAATGCCAGAAGCTAACAGAGTGCTCCTGGGCTTTTGCTGGTGTCTAATTTTAGCCTTTGCCTTACCTGAGCCTGAAGATATGAAGCAGAAGAGCCCAGCAGACATGAAGCATAGGAGCCCAGCAGGAACCGCGAGAGGCAGAGTAGCCAAGAAACGGATGTGGGAACCGACTGTTACCAGCTTGCCATAGGGGAAGGTCAATATGCCAGCAAGAGTCTGTGGGCCTCATTATGGCTTTGGCGGTAGCCATGCCGCTATTGGCGTCATGGCTTCCTCCAAAACCAGGTCCGGGTTCCCTGAATGGGGAATTACCGGGACATTCTGAGTTAGGAGGGCCCGGTAATTCCTCCCTCAGGGAACAAGGGCCCGGACCTTCCCCATTCCCATTCAAGCCCCCATAGGGCTCAATGGGAATAGGTGCAGGGAGCTAACAAAGGGAAGATTACGACTGGTCCATGGTTAGCTCCCTGGTCCCCTCGCGGGTCCCACGAGGGGACCTCGTAATCAGGCGGAATGGGTATAACGGGTCCGCATCCATTAACGGACCCCGGTAACCGATTCCGCCTGACTCGGTATGAGGCCCTGTATGCACCTGAGGGAAGCTGGGATGCTGGGGTGCATTGGCAGCCATGCCAAAACTGAATGAGTATTAATGAAACACATGAGAGAGAAAGAGCAAGAGACTATTTCTTTGGAAGGAAGAACAGAGAGCGAAAACAAGACTTTTAAGTTTGTGAGTGTATACAATAAACACGGAAAAGAAGTCCTAGCAGGATAATATACCAGGCAGATATAATGAAAGGAAGCGCAAATGCAAGAGACTATCCAGTTTGGTGGGGTGTGTACAGTCCACATGAGAAAAGCTCTTGCCGGGAAGTATACCAGGCAAATTAAAGGTGTAAGAAAGATACCCATATGTGAAATCCCTGGCAGGAGAGTATACCAGGAAGTTGCAAGTGTGTGCATCTAAGGAAGACCTAGTAGGAGAGTACATCAGGCAGTTGCAAGTGTGTTCATCTAAGAAAGCCCTGGCAGAAAAGTATACCAGGCAGTTTCAAGTATGTGTATAAATGAAAGCCCTGCTAGGGAAGTAAACCAGGCAAGGACAACTTGAACATTTTATAGGACATACATGAAAAAGACATATCAAGATTACTAAAAAGGCTGTGCTGATCACAAGAAGAGGAGAACAAACCTGGCATGAGGATATACCAGGTATCCAATCAAGACAAAGATAGAGAGCCAAGCTGCTTTTCATATCAGTTGAGTCATTTATCAAAAGAAACCCAAGGAACTGATATTGTTGGATAAATCACCAAGCAAAGAGAAATCCAGGGGAAGGGAACAACACTCTGGAACAAGGAGCTCTGTCCTGTTGGAAGGTTCATGTTGGAGTTACGCATTTTCCTTTTTGAACATTTATGAACCACTCAAGGGCAAAAACATTACCCTTTTCACTTCAGAGTTTAGTTTATCAGAATGTGAGGGCCAATATAGTACTTTGGACATGGGACGGCGTTACTTTGGACATTCTGATGCTGACAGACCCTTAGTTTGATTTTAAATAGCGAAACATCTCTTAGAGCAGGGACAGAGAGACATTTCCCCATCACCATTTAACATAATAAAAGTCTTTGAGCAAAACTCCTTTGTGTGGGAGACTCATTTCTGGCTCCTCACAGTCCCAGCTGTGCGAAATGAGTATGATTACAGTCTCCCAGCATGACAAAACTGAACACAGGGGATGGTGGATTCAGGTATACGTCAACTCTTGGTGGACCTGGGGCAAACCTAGTAAGACCAGAAAGATTCAAGAGATACACCAAGAGAAAGACGTGTGGGCCACTATATGTCCCAAAGACTATTAGTGACTGTTTCACCTATGAGGCAACTCTAAACCAAGATGAGGGCTGTGCGGGGCAGGAGGGGAGTGATAAATATCATAATCCTAATGGTGGTGGTCTGTACCTGGAACCTGATATAGGTCGGACCAACCATGGCTTAAAGTGTACATAATAAAAACTATTGTGAACATGAACATGGCCCCATGTCCTATGTTGAAGCCTGAACTATGACACAGTGAATTCCACATTTTTGGCATAGTGACAAAATGTGAGTTGTTGAACTTTGCCAGCAATTAAGGCCAAAGGTTGAATGTGCAATATCAAAAAAAGGGGGGGGGGTACTGATGCATAGTGGATTGGCCTTGTTAGGTTTCAATTATTTAAATATAATTACCTGGTCCAATCTGGTTGAACCACAGAGGGTCTTCTTACTACATTCAATCATTCAAGAAAAAAAGACATCTGGTCACCCCCAAGTCTTTAAGAAAAGTTCAAAGTGATATTATTGAAAGTACCAACATGTAAGGAAGAAAAATACATAAATACATATCATGTTACATGTTACAATTACAAAGAGAGTGGAGAAGGATATATACAGTGAGGCCCAACATGAAAGGGCACATTAAAGTAATATTAGCATCAACAAATACACATTCTTGAGTATAAGCAGGAAGTTCATGAAATCAGAAAAAGAACAAAAAAGTGAACATAGAAAGAGGCATGTGTCAATTTCACGCTCAGTTTGTCCATTAGAGAAAAGAGGCTTATTATTTACAACCAAATTAATATTTCTGACTATGTCGTTACCTCTCAACAAAGCAGGAAATAAGAGAAAGCAATGTTTTTCAAATATGAGTGTTAGAATAAATCCTTATTTCAAATTATAACAGAAACCCAGAGTAAAATTATTCTGATCTGGGGTTGGGTCTTCAAAGGTTGAATGTGCAGCATGTGCTTAGACATGGTTAGCTATACAGAGCCACTGATTGCAGTGGTAGGCTCTGTGATTAACAGAAACACATTTTCATGCAGCACGTATCATCATAATATGAAATTGAGAACAATTCTTCTAGCTTACAGAGTCATAGGTTGTTCTCTAAATGTTCTAGACATCTAGAATATCTAATTCTCTCGAGTTCTAGAGAAATGGAATACATTCCTTTGTATCATGTAGAGTTGTGCTCTAAAATGACATAAAAGTACAACATAAGTGATCATTACTTTGCACAATAAAACAAGCAAGTAAAATAAACTGACATAAAACCAGAAAGAAAGCAAATGAAAAAGAGAACAAATACCTTAATAAGAAAAATATCGTTTGGTTACAAAATTGAATTTGGAAAAGTGATAATAAAAAAAATAAAAACAACTCATTTCTGAAACAAAGTTAGAAAGAGTGACGTCAGAGATGAAAGGCCAGATGTGAGAAGCGGAAGAACCAAATAGAATTAAAGGGATTGTGCATATTTTAAGCATAATTTAATTTGAAATAATTAAGAAAAAAGAATATTTAGAACAAGTCACAGATCTGAACAGATCCACCTCGCGTAGCATGTCCCAGGAACTTAACGTGACATGGCATAGTAAGATGTAGCATAGACGTATAGACTGAGGGTGGGATCATTATCACATGCTAACATGCCCCCAAAGGCCTGGACGCTATTAACAGAGAATACTAGTAACAATAAATGCAACTGAGTGTTTCTGTTAGTCTAGTAAAGTACACAATGGGCCTCATTATG
Organism: Ambystoma mexicanum; assembly: GCF_040938575.1. Lineage (NCBI taxonomy): Eukaryota > Metazoa > Chordata > Amphibia > Caudata > Ambystomatidae > Ambystoma > Ambystoma mexicanum. The sequence continues at coordinate 583,407,602 of NC_090940.1, forward strand.
GGTCCGGCGGTAACCCTGCCAGTGGTACCAGCGGGTTGCCGCCAGACCCGTAAATATTTACTGGCACCTGACTTCCCGGTGCCACAGAGAGATTGCAACCCCAGCGGCCCGGAAAGTCAGGTGCTGGTAAAATGTAATTCCCCGATCCCATAGAGTCCCATAGGACTCTGCGGGAGTGGGGACACTGAAGAACCAGAACCGTTGCTAACAGGGACCGGTCTGCCTACTGTGGCTGCTGTACCCAACAGGGTCAGATCTTTTGGGCACAGTGGCTCCGGCAGGCAGACTCGGAGTGTGGCGGTCCGGGAACAAGGGTGCCCTTAGGCTTACTTGCACTCTTGTTTCCAGACCGCCACTATTGAAATGAGGCCCAATATGTGTTAACAAATTCATGTGCTTTCATTTTTCTAAAATTTAAATAACTAGGTTGTCTTTATACAAAGGAGGAAACATGCAGATATATGTAAAGGATTGCCAAAATAATGTTGAAGGAAAATGTAACTAGGTGGGTCAACTGGACAAACATGAAAAATGAATGATAATTCAATAAGGACTAGGCCTCTACATTCTGAACCAAGCCTACAGGAGCTAAGCGGACGCTACATTTGTAATTATACATTTGCAATCAGAATGGAGATATTAAACTTGGTTCACCAATAGAATTTTGAGCTTCGTGCTTGTTCAATGCTACTTTAGCACAATTATTCAGAACCTTGATTACACAACCAGAAGTACATTCATGTGTTACTAACATAAGCAACTTCAAATAAATGATAATAAGCCAGTGTGATGCTTAATTGTATTAAGTGTTTACATCTGTTTTGGTTAGTTCTGGAAAAGTGAGAAGCTGCATTGGGAGGCCAGGATTGTCTGTCTTCTCATATAAGATCCCGGTGGTTATTGGCAGGAATGCAATTTTCCTCAGCAAAGTCCGTAGATTCTTAAAATCATTGTGCTGAAGTGATTGTACTGACAATGTAAAAATGCTTCTGCAACGGGGGCAGAATATCACAAAGTTTGGATTGCTTGGAAATGATCTGCTGTCCATTCCTGTATTCACTCTGCAGTGCTGGCATTACAGATTTACCAAACTAACCTCACCTGAGATCTGAGTGCAACATTTGCTTTCAATGACAAAGCTTAGTAATTTAATTGTGAACTTTGTTGCACTCATATAGGTTTAGCATGAGCTTGCTTTAGATGAAGTGTTAAATTGAACAGTTTTTTTTTTACAAAAGTGCAAGCATTGTTCCATAGTTTAGCTTTCATTGTGTTGTGTTAAATGAGTATGTAGTGAGTTTCTTGAAAGACATATTGCTGGGAAATTGCATTGTTTTAGCTGGAATGCAGAGAAATGCTTCTTGTTGTTCCCTCACCCACTTCTGAAGCCAGAGTGTTTAGAATTCAGTCATACCATTATCTATGAGCTGCATTTAGAACGTTCTGCTTCACTGAGGGGAGGGCAAGCATGACTTTCATGTGGTAATATAGCAAAGCATACCAAACCTAAGGACGTGTTGTGTTTCAAAGTAGGGAAAACACCTGCTATTATTTGTGTTATTTATTAATGGTATTTTACGGGTGAGACAGTATTGGCTTAGTTGCACTGCCAAAGAAAGGATAAGCAGTACAGTATGTATTTATTTATTTATTTGGGCATTTGTAAAGCGCACCTAAACCTGGGGCATCTGGGCACAGCACTGTTGATCTTTCACAAACTAAGGAATATATCAGGACCAGGCAGTGATGTAGTGATACAGATAGTGCAGGGCATGGTAACGCCAAACGAATAAGTGCAGTAATGCGTCAAAGGGGTCCTGAAGGGTGGAAAGTCCAATGCTTGGGAGCATGTGTAACAAGCAGGAAATGAGAGCAATGCATCTCCATCAGACTTGCCAAAGCAAATGCTTTCTGCAACATAAGTCTGACATTGTTTCTGGATCCAGAGCTGGTTCTCTTCTAATAGAAGGTTAAACGAAGTTCATCCTCGGTAAATGCTACCGAAATATCTTAGATTGTTTTATGTGCATTGCCACAATGAGGGTCTTTGCAGACCCTCAGGGTTAGATAGGCGGGCCCGAATGTGCTGTGGATGAAGCATATGCATTTTGGATTTCAGTAAAATTTGATTGAATCTGATTTGTGCCCCCGAAAGGAATTTTCTCTTTATAGGTTTTTTTTCTAAAAATATCCAGTAGATGACTGTGCATACCTTGCTAGTCATGGATTCCTCCATTTAAGTGAAAATTATAAGAAAAGTTGCCATCTAGTGGAAACGTTCAGTCACACCAAATATAATTTCACCTGAAATAAGTCACATAATAATTATTTATTGTCAGGCCAATGTCTTTTTAAATAGTATCAATTTGTAATTAGTAATTGGATTCCCAAAGCTACGTGCTAAAAATCTTCAGTGTGTTACTTACCAGAGAAAACCTAATTGACTAGTTGATCAACGATCCTCCATAATGCAAAGTTTCCAACACAATGGGCCTCATTACGACCCTGGCGGAACGGGTTAAACGGCGCCGTAAAAGGTGACGGCGCCATTCAACCCGTTCCGCCACATTACGAGGTCCTCTCGCGGGACACGTTAAGCACGCCTGGGAAAACCAGGCGTTCTTACCGGGTCCCACGAGGGGAAGAGGGAGCAAACAACGGGCCATCTCGTTATGGCCCGTTGATTGCTCCCTCTCCCAATCCCATTCAGCCCTATGGGGGCTGAAATGGGAATGGGGAAGGACCATGTCCGGGTGCTTGAGGGAGGAATTACCGGGCCATCCGAACTCGGAATGGCCCGGTAAATCCTCATTCCGAGGACCCGGACACGGATGTGATTTCGGCGGCAGCCATGCCGCCAATAGCGGCATGGCTACCGGCTGAACTCGTAATGAGGGCCAATGTGATTGCACAGTTCAGTTAAAGAATAGCGGAGTTATATCTGTGATCTGGAAACCCTAATTCCCAGTGAATTAATTACCCAACTCTTTTTTTTCAATTTTCTAGAATCTATTTAACCATCCGCTTACTAAATATGAAAACCTTATAGTTTTACCAAGGGTTATATTGTAATCTCTATAAGGAGGCAATTAGTCCACAAAAAGTGTTTATAAAGGTTGGTCAGTTGTTTGTCCTGCATGCAGTTTTGAAAATAGTAGACAGATAAACCTACCTCTGTCCCTTATTTACCTTCCCTTTCATCTCTTGTGCACTTTGATATATATTACCTTTGGCTAGTGCATGTTTTAAGGATTATTTCAAACCGTATTTCATCTCTTATCTTGTCCCATTTTAGACTCCTGGATCCCACCAATTCTTTTTGTAATTCTTTGCCTTTTTGTATGTGTAGTTTTTCCATTATAAATTCAGGACTTGAAGTCCAAGAATGTAAAAAAAATAATAATAAGGGCTGCATCAGCATAATCTCTTTTTTTGGGGGGGTAAATCATAGAATAAATGTGTGCCAAAATTTGTGGTGCAAGCTGGCGCAAGCGTGAAAAACGTAGCGCACGTGTGCGATTCATGGCAGGCCCTGTGCATGTTTTTCCTGGTATGTGCGCCAAATCCATGCTTACCTTACACGTCACTGCGACTTTCCAAACGTGTGCGGGACAGGAACAGGGAAAGCGCACATCTTCTCGCGCACACACCTAAAAAGGGGGAGCAACACGGGGAATGGGTAACAATATGTGAAAATGTAGGCGTAGCCTGGGAAGTACCGCTGGGAAACACACGCAACGCCCACACGCAAGTGAACAACACGTACTCATGGAATCGAATAGGGAAAACCTGCACATGTCAAAGCACACGCACACACACAAATACGTCTGCCACACAAAAGCAGGCAGAAGAGCCCCCGCGCAGCTTAAAAGTGCATGCAAACAACAAACAAGCATATACAGGTACGATGAATGTCGCATTTCTCACATCAGTGATCGAGGGACACCGCAGGAGGAGGAGAATAGCCAGGCCCTGCATTTTTTTGCCCAGGATCAGCCTTTTTGGGATGCCTGATGACGAGGTATATGGCATGTAAAGGTTTCCACCTCGTATCATCCTAGACCTGGTCAGGTAGTGGGAGTATGAACTCACATCACCCACACTGTGCTCCCAAGTATTGAGCCCCTTGGAGAAGGGGCTCAATTTACTGCATTTTTTGGGCACTGGGTCATTTTAGTGGATAACTGCCATAGTGGGTGGTGGGCATCTCACAGCCGACACAGTCACGTTGCCTACACCAGGTGTTGGCAATCATCACTGGGTGCCCCTCAGTCCGCAGGCACATATAGATGCCCAGTACACCCACAGAAAGGCAGGCTGTGGTCCTGGACTTCTAAAAGGTGGCACACTTCCCCAAAGAGCTTGGTGCCATAAATTGCACCCATGTGGCCCTACGTCCACGTAGGGCCACTGAAAACATCTACCGCAACCGCAAGCACTGGCATTCCATCAACGTGCAGGTTGTATGCGTTGCCAAGGGAATCATCACCCCTGTCTAGGCAAACTATCCAGGGTCCACCCATGACAATTTTCATATACAGAATGTCCGCCCTGAGCCAGGCCTGGAAGCAGGGAAGCATGGCAACACATGGCTCATAGGTGAGTACAAATGCCTGTGCACATGCATGCATGTCACACACAGACAAATACACAAGCCCAACTAATGACAACCATTATCACTTTACCAGGGGACAGTGCCTACCCTCTGAGCAACTACATGATGGCGCCAATACGGAATCCTACCACATCACCCCATATAAGATACAACACAGCCCATATTGCAACCAGGGCCATAGTGGAGCATACATTCGGGGTGCTCAAGTCACGCTTCCGCTCCCTTGACCGCTCTGTCGAACAGCTACTATATGCACCCCCAGTAGTGTGCAGGATCATTGTGGCAGAATATATCCTGCACAACGATGCAACACGGCAGGGTGTACCGGTGGACATGGTGGTGCCACCACATCCCCAACCACACGCACGGCCGCTGCGCTTGGGAGGGGAAAGGGCATCTGGCGAGGCAGCCTGTACCCAGCTTGTGGCCACATATTTCACCTAAATTCCAACCCCTGCGGAGTGCACACAGGCCTGGCACATACCAGGTGACAATCGATGATGAGAAAGAGACAGTTAACTGTCACAACCTTACCACCCTGAGAATGTGTCCATGGAAGTGCCACATTGTGTGCATTCCTAGCTACTTAAGCACAACCAATCCCATGTGACCAAAAGGAACACATGCAAGGTTCATACCCCCACAGGGCATGAAGTACTGGTATGCCACCCAAACCCTCCCAACCCCCATGACCCCAATCTGTCACACCATAACATGGTATGCAACAGCAAAACATTAAAACATATGCACAACACATGACACAATAGTCATGAAGGCAACGTGAGAAATGTAAATTGGCACCAGACAATTACACCTGACATGGAATCTGAAGAAATGACCGACCAAAACCTCACACCCTGAAAACGGTGGCTCAAATGCATGCCACCAGTGGTGCAAGCAACAGAAGTCAGAATACCTGTTGCCATGCACATTGGACAATAGAAAATTGGCATTACAAACGCTGTGCGCTGAGTGCGTGCCCCCTGCAACACACCGCTCACCGGACAGCACAGTGAGTGTGCATTGTATTGGGGAAACCCCTTGAACATCATGTAACATATGTACAATGAACCAAATAGTACCCTGTCATGCATGTACACGATCAACGAATCGGAAGTGAACATGGATTGTCGGGACACAGCATGAGAAGGCAATCTGGGTGCACGTGTGTGCATAGTGTCGACGTAGTTGGTGTGGGGGGGCTTTGCCTAAGTGTTTGTGTCAGTAGGGACATGCATCGAAAACATGCATGTGAAATTAAGTGAGCCTCAGTGTCCTGTACACAGCACATGTGAACATTGCACTCAAGGACCCCCCTGTGTGTTAAACCACACCAATCCCCTAACACCTCAAAATAAAACCCAACATAGGATCAGCCATTGACCAGCAGAACATATCATGTACAGAGTACCCCACATCGACAATGGCAGACAGTAAGCAATCACTAATTCCTTAAAAATACTTGCAGGGCCTACACACAAATTGCATCAAAGCGCCTCAAGGAGGGAGGGAACAAGGGAGAATAACAGTACATTCCTACAAGTCCTTCAAACAGCCCAGAATGTGAAAATGAACTATCAAATCAAAGTACATAGTACAAGTGCCTGGAACAATAAGGTAGAGTCCATGGAGGCATTGTGGGAAAACAAAACTAGCAACAACATTGCTATGCCTGACGGCAATAGGTGCAGTGCAGGAGTCACATAAGGAGGGGGGGTGAGGGAAGAGGATGGAAGAGGTGAGGAGAGAAACAAAACAAGCGACAAACTGTGGAAGGTTGACAAAGAATCAAGATATTGCTGGGGCGGTGGAGAAGAAACACAGAAGGGAAAGGGGCAACAGATGACCTGTAATCAGTGGTGAAGGGACTGATGATAAAAGTAAGTGCCAAAATAAAACTCAAAAAGTTGAAGATGGGGGGTGGATGGATGGAGGCAGAGGGGCAAGTGTCTGCTAAGAACAAGCGGGTATGAATCACCATGCCTGACGGTAATTGGGGTAGTGCCGGAAAAAGACAGACAGAGGACAAGGAGGAGGAGCAAAGGTGGTGGAGAGGTAGAGGGAGGAGAGAAGGAAGGAAGGGGCCAAGGTGTAAAGGCAGGAAGGGGAAGAGGGGGAAATAAAGGACACACAGGGGGCAGATGGAAAGAAGACGGTGCAGAAGGGGAGTGGGTGTTATGGTGAAGGGGCAGAGAATGGCGGGGGGCAGGTGGAGACTGGCAGGGGCAAGGGAGACAGGGGGAGACTGGCATGGGGCAGGTGGAGACAGGCGGGGGGCAGGGGAGACAGGGGGACAATTAAGGGACCCAGAAGGGGATGGACAGGTGTAGACAGGGTCTCCATTGTGGGCCATTGGTAGTGGTGGCAGCCTCCAGCCTCCTGGTTGACCGGATTGTCACAAGGGCCAAGTGCAACCAATGGGAGGGGGGAGCAGGTCCAGGCCACAAACGTGACAGTTAAGTCAAAAGCAATGCGTCCATATTTCCAATGGCACAACAAAACACCAGGCAGGGCTGCAAGATGGCCAAAGCAGGTGAATCAGGGAAATGGGGGTAGTTGAAACGCGTCGTGACAAGGATAACTTGGTGTGCAGTGTTCATGTGGAATATCAAAATCACAGTAGTCCAAGTATCCAAATGCAACATTGTCAGCACACAGACTCCTCCCACTATCAGTGTGTGTTACACAGCCAAAGCCTACAGCAGAAAGTGCATGAACATAGACAGTCAATTCTTACAAAAAGCATAAGCAACATGATGAAATGCACAGCCAACAGAATACTCACCAAAATGAAGTGCAGACATGCATTGGAGAAGCCATCTGGAATACCCACTAGGGGTGTACACAAAAGTAGGACTGCAGGCTGGCCACAGATATGACAGAAGTCCAATTCCCCTGTGTGAGATGCTGTCACACCGAGCCATCCTTGCGAGCCCAAGGAAAGGGGAAGCAGGAGTAGCATATGTGTCAGGACCCCAAGCAAAACACATACATGAGACAAGCCTGAATGGGCCCTGCTGGAACACACAGTGGATGCTTTCAAATGACACAAAGCACCACACTGTCACATGAATGCACAATAAACAAAAACATAAATTTTAAAAAAATTACTTGCAGGAAAAGACATTTCTTTTTAAAAAAAAATCAAAAATGCCCACATATGACCCGGGGGGTGGGGAGGCACCCAGGAGGGGAGGAATTACAAGGTGCACCTCAACACCGACATGTGTAGATGTTGAGATTTTAAAAAAAACTCACTGGGCTCAGCGCATGCACGGCCCGACCTATGTGGAGATAGGTTGTCGTTGTCAACCTCTGGATGGAATTCAGAAGGTGGACGTGGCACAGTTGCCTCACCACGCCTGTCCGTGGCTTGCACCTCAACGGCAGCAAGCATGTGGCTCTGGTAACCCAGGTCCTGCATGTCAATAACGCGTAGGTCTGTATGCATTACCTCTACTGTCACATGTGCTTCCTCCTGCAAGGACTGACGTGTAAAACGAAGTTCTGCCTGCATAGTCTCACATGACATATGGAGTACCTCCCGGCTTGCATGGAGTTCAGCTGAGATGGTTCTTTCAAGCCGCTCCATCTTGTCTTCGGCCGGCCTACTGTTGTCCATCATGAGAGCACCCAGAGTAGATCAGAGGTTCTGATGTTCGACCCTTAGGGCCTCACAGTGTGCCTCTGCCTGAGCAGAAATAGCTTCACAAAGAGCCACTGTTTCAGTCCGGCGTGCCCTGTCAGAGGCCTCCATTCCCAGCCTGAGTGAGCCGCGTAGCCTGCTTCTGGAGCTGCACTTGCCTTTCAGGGGGGAGGATGGAACGGGCCACACTTTCTATACCTTGAGCCATCATCTCAACTGCTGCCCCCTGTTGCTGTGCTATGGCAATAATGCCCCTGTTGCTGTGCTATGGCAATAATGGCATGCTCCCACTCAGTTGACACCGGTAGTGCACGGCCAACGCGTTGCCGGACATGACACCTGCCGGGCCCAAGGAGCCGTGGTCCTTGCTGGGTTGGTGCCACCCCGGCTGCAGGACTGCATCCCTCCATCGACCTGATGCCCCAGGAACATGGCCAACTGGTGTTGAGTGTGACCGTGCACCCGTAACCACCATAGGTGGAAATTCCAACCCCTCCTGGCCCCCTACTGCAGGTGTCGCGGACAGAAGATCATCCAACACAGGATCACTTACTGGCGACAACACGTCATGATGCAGATCCGGCTCAACATAGTGGTCAGAGGATACATAAGAGCCTGACTCAGAGTCCGCTCTGGACACGATGGCATGGAGCACCAGTGGGTTCTCGTGGGCTGCCACCCACAACCACCATTGGTGCCTGGATGGTCATGTGAACTGAACACCGTGTCTGGGATGACATCTTCATCCTCTGCCTCCAGTGCTTCATCACCTGCAACATAAACAAAAGCAACAAGAACACACATGTCAGTAGCACATACAATACACATACAGATCACAACATTGACAGCCAACGCATGAAGCAGACATGTCACATGCAACTCAAAGCCCAACATGTATCCAGTGGCACTGCAATGCAAGGGTATCCCAAAAGCAGAAAAGGATGTGTGAAAAAATGTGAAGCCAACACATGTTTTGCATGTTGCCCATCACCCGCATCACACACAACCTCTAGCAGGCACATATCCAAGGCAGAAATGAGAGATGGCAAGAAAGAGATGGCACAAAGCATAAACATGTGGGAACACACAAATAGCCACAGCTGGCAATCACACCAAACACACCACGACACATGTAACATGCACGTTCACGTGCAGCAGTCATCAACCATTGACTATGCAGAGTAGATGTGTCACATGAGGCACCTACACTACTGCGTTTTCGATACAGTGAAAGGAGGGACATGGGTACATACATAGCAGGTCAATATCACACAGCAGCATTGTGTTGGCATGTTGAAGGGCTGAACTTGGCACAGGAGTGGGTGTGTGCGGTGCAGTGTGTGTGTAACCACTCAACTTCCAACATCAAGATGTATGTAGTGATGTCAATCTCCAAACCTGACGGCAGTGAAAGGGCAATTGCAGCCATCATGTGCAAATGGCATGCACCATGTAGCATTGATACCGTGAAACACCCACCCTTTGGGCAATAGCAGGGAGGCACTGCATAGCAATGAAAGGTTCCCCACAGAACTGTACATTGGCAGACACTTTTGGCATGCGTCTATTGCATGTCGTCAGTCAAATGTCACTACAGCCGATGAGACGGGGACATGATGCAGGACAGATGAGGAACTATTAATTTTACACACATGCATACAGAAGACACAAGACCAGTTGAAAAGAGGCAGTGGCCTGCAACAGGGGAAGCCATGTGCATGACACAGATGTGGAAACCCTAAAGTCGTGCGTGATGACACACAGACCCACAGTGAGCATGAAATGGTTGTCCAAATAACATGATATTTGGATCATCCTGGAGACACACTACAATGAGCAGGTGGTCAAGGACACCTAGAGGCATACATGGAATGCACATGGAACATGAATGTGCACATATGTGCATGGGGAGCCACTGCCAACAGCACAGTCAAAGTGAGACACACTGCACCAAGGACAAAGGATGTATATGACATGATATGACATCTCATCAAGATTGCCCTCGGACACAAGTGGCTCAGAGCACAACCAGGCAAAGGGAGGGGAAGAAGGGAGAAAAGAAAATGAAAACAACAATCATATTGGGCACAGTGACATTGAGAACATGCAAGTGCATGAAGGAGGGATAAAGGGTTGAAGACCCTGAAAGGGGGAGAAGTGGAACGTGCCAAACAGAGGAGACCAAAGAATGAAAATGAAGTCAAATGATAGAATAGGCATTCAAAAGGTGGTAGTGCAGCCAGGAAGTGGCAAGTGCAAGATCATTTGCATAGGGCAAATCTGATGAGTGCAGAAGAAGATTGGGGGACTGTATGGGTACACATACAGGACCCATTGTAATGGGAGGCCTGGAGGCAGTGCAGCAGGGAGGCAGGGTGAGCAGGTACCTGGGCCCGAAGGACAGAGGGTGTGCAGGTGCACAGTGTCAAGAGAGGAAACTGTTCAGGTGGAGAGAAGAGAGGCTAATGCAGGAGTAAATAGGAAGGTCTTGGCGTGCTTCCGGAAGCAGAGATGTTTCTCCTCAAGTTTCTACATGGCAGGTAGGCTGTTCCAAAGGGAGGTCCCAGCTATAGGCACAGATCTGCCGCCAGCTTATTTCTTAATAAACGACTGACCCGGAGGGAGTGTGAGGTAGAGGAGCAAAGGACTCGAGAGGGGAGGTATTGGCAGAAGGATAGTAGAAGGTATTTGGACCAAGGCCCCAAAACTCCTTGTGCACAATGCAGAGGGTCTGAAGTATCATCCTTGCATCCACTGGTAGCCAATTAAGGGATTTCAGAGCTGGAAAGATAGGATCCCAGGGCTTGAGGCCAAGAACAAGTCTTGTAGTCCTGTACTGGATTAGTGGTAGAGGGTGGAGTGTGGAGGCAAGTAGAATATTGAAAGAGCCTGTCACAGTAGTCCAACATTGAGACAACCAAAGCTTGAGAGACTGTGAGCTTGTAAGTGAACAATAGGAAAGGCACAGTACCCCTGAGGAGGTTTAGCAAGAAGTTAATATATCTCAAGAAACATCAGAAATGTGTGTGGAAAAGGAATGTGTGGAGTCAAAGGTGACCCCAAGGTTGTTGGCCTTGCAGGTGGGGGTAGGAGGAGGGCCAAGAAGTGCCGGCCAGAGTGTTAGGGGAAAGGGTGGCGAAGGTGTACTGATGAGGAGGATGTTAGCCTTGCTGGCATTTAGACAGAGATCATTGGCAGTACACCAATTTCAAATGTCAATGAGGCAATCAGAAATGAGGGAGGGAGAAGAGGTGGCCAAGGGCATCCTGGAAATGAGTTGAGTGTCATAAGCATAGCACTGGAAGTCGTAGCAGAAAATCAAAATGCAGTAGGCGAGAGCTACCAGGTGCTGTTTGTAAAGCCACACCAAGAGGTCAGACCACTGCTGAACACCACAGGTAGAGAGGGAAATTGATGAAAGGAAGGACCTAAGTTGTAGCTGGGAGGGTCACACACACCAAACACACATGTCATTGAGTAACACACAAAAATACTCACCAGACGATGCATCATAATCCATCCTCTCTCCCACTCCACGGATTTGTTCTTCCAGGATGAACTCTGCAGCAACCTCCTCATGCTGAGTGGGTTGATCATCTTCTGGTGGTGGCCCACCACCAGTCACCAGAGCATGGAATAATTGGAGGCACGCTTTTGTTTTGCACTGCGTCGGAGGTCCTGAGCCATGCGCACCTGGAATCCCATGGCTGTCACACCATCCCCAACATGCGGCCAGTGGACCCAACACTGGGCAGGCGTTGTATGGCACTGTGGGCCCACAAGCATATCCGTTGCTGTGCTGACACGTAGTACAGAAGGAAGTCCTGTTCCTGCTTGCCGAAAGGCTTCTTCCTCGACGTGCCGGGGTCCGGAGCTGGGTCTGGGGTCCCAGCCTCTTGCGCAGGAGCACCCTTCCTCCTTTTGGGCAGTGGTGCTGACCCTGAGTGGGCAATCTGGCCCTGATCAGTGGGGGCAGTGGCGCTGGTGGACTGGACCAGGGCAGTGGGTGTTGGAATGAGGACAGAAGGTCTGGCTTGGGTCTGACTCACTGCCGGGGTGGTGTAGGCTGCATCTGCCCATGCAGTTACCATCACCCGGCTGCTTGGGGCAGCAGATGTCATAACTGCCCCAGATACGTGTGCCCCAGTCACAGCTACACTGGACTGCATCCAGCAGATGAGGGTCCTGGAGTGCATTCGCCCAGTGCTTCACCACCAGATCCTCAGGATGCAGGCCCGTCTGGAGTCGAGCGATAAGTGCCCATGCATTCCTGTTGAAAACAGTGCATGTTGCAGTGTGGTGATAGTTAGCTACTTGGCTGTATGTGTGACATGGGTCATGTATGGATGTGTGTGTGCAGGGGCATGATGGTGCTGCATGTGAGTCCAGTCAGGCGTGACCCACATGGATGGTGTATTTGTTACAATGCATCATGTGGAGCAGCATGCGGAATGCACACATGTATACATGCCTGTGTCTGTACTTGGGCATTTTTGGGGTGTGAGAGATGGGTGCTGCTGTCATGGACATGGACATGCATGGTTTACATGTCCGTGTGTCTGAGTAGTGTGTGAGTGACTGGTAAACACCATGGATGCATGACACATGTCCGTGACGATGTGTGGATTCACTAATACAGCCTAGTCATCCTTATATCCACTGTGTCTGGGGGTATATGGGGCCAGTTGCATGACCCTCCGGTGATGTGTGTGCATGTGATCAGCATGTCCCATGATGCATGTGAGTTTCAATCCACCATTGGATGTTTCTACGGTGCCTTGGGCATGGATGCAAATATTTGTTGCATGTGCCATGCCTGTTCCTGCATGTGTTTTGTGTGCACTGACCCATGTGTTGTGGAGGGACATGTTGGAAGTGACGTTTGACAGCGCCACTCATGTGCTATTGTTTTGTATTGTATTGTATTGTATTTTATTTATAACGCGCAAACCCGCAGGCCCGGAGGCATCAGGGCGCAAAAATCACCCATTTGTGTCTAGGAGACTATTGTACAGTACCCTGATGCTTGTGTTCAATGTCTTCCTTTACACAGCGGCGAGTGAAGAAGAGGACGGAGACAGCACTGTGGAGGAAAGTGACAGGGATGCCTCCACCAACCGGCGACGCAAGACCCAGTCACCCTCCCAGGAAATTCCATCATCCGGGAGCGAGGGGACTGGTGCCGCGTCCGCCACTACGGCTGCAGCCGAAGGGGTGGGTGAGCCCGCACAGGGGCTTGCGACGGCAGAGGACGGTGCGGAGCCATCCAGGTTGGTGGTGTGTACGAAGGAGGAGGGGACCACTTCAGAGACACACATGGGGCCTGGTGGGGGTGGTATCACTGGTGCAAGCGATGCAGTCCAGGGGCAGGAGGCAGCACAGGTTGCCGCGGAGGGGCCTGTGCATGTCACTGTCCCTGACACTGTGACTACATCACCATGCACCAGCAGGGATGCCCCGTCCCAGGCCCATCTGCAGGTAGGGGGGATGTCCATGTCATCTGGCACTCATCTACCTGCGGACGTGGGGACAGTCACAGGATTGAGTCCATCCTGATAGGTGTCGCATTGCACACACGTGTCATTCATGACATTCCTGTGTGCCAACGTGGCCCAGTTGGAAGGGCTCATGGTCGGGGGTTTCCTCCATGTGTCACACTGTCTAGCGGCCCTCTCCTCCTCTGTGCACATTATACGCCAGTCGTTCTCCGTGCCATCTTCTGGCCCACATGCCACCAGGGTCGGAGCTCCAGCACAGGTGGTCACCCCAGCAACTGCACCCCTGGCAACGGCTGATGTGCAGGCACATACATGCAGAGGGCAAAAACAGTGAGGTTGAGGTGTGTCAGGTATTTGGAAGTGCTTAAGCATGAATATTTAAACCAAATACTTCCTCAAATAACGCATAAGACTGGTTGCAGCATCTAAGTAGAACAAGTAGGCACCTCTAACCCACATAACGTACCATAGAAAAACAGTAAATGTTCCACAATCAGATGCGCTGCCAAATTATATACATAAAGCAAAAAATAGCTATTAGAATTTATAAAGAACGCCCATGAATCAACAAAAGATTATTATGTCTAGATGACACAGTCATATGTCATATTGATGTTTGTTTAATTAAATTGATTGTCTATATTTCCAAGCTTTTTATGCCAAGATGACAGAGTCATATGCCAACACGTGTTTCGACCTCCACAGGTCTTTTTCAAGGCAAAAAGTCAGGTGTGGACTTTTCAAATTATGTAACGAGTGCAGGAAATCGACCAGAATACAAAAATAACGTTCCGGCGCAATTTTAATGGGACATGCATTTGCTCGAACATACATTGGAGTTTTGCCTTGAAAAAGACCTGTGGAGGTTGAAACACGTGTTGGCATATGACTCTGTCATCTTGGCATAAAAAGCTTGGAAATATGGGCAATCAATTTAATGACTGACCACGGGACGCATGGGTGCGGGCGAGATTCAGCACATGTAATGCCACCTATGGTAGACTGCATATCAATATGAAATTTCACCTGGACTTTTCAAAGCCACACAATTTCACTGGCGGTTGTGGGCTGTGTGGCATTTTTAGCGTGTTTTCGTGGTTGTGGGGCTGTATGCTGGTCCACTGGCCTTTGTGCCATGTAGGGGATTTATGCAATGTTTTTGTTGCACTGGGCGGGGTTGGGGGCGTAACTGGCGCTGCTGCAGGGTTGCTGCGCCACTCTGCGCCACGGCTGGTTATGGATGTAAGTATCCATGAATATGCGGTGCGTGAAAATGGGTTTTGGCGCACACAGCTAGCGCACGCTGTCGCACGCTCCCTCTCTGCACTGCCCACGTGTGCTGCTTCTGTGCTAAATTCTATGAATTGCCCCCTCTATTTCAAAGAAATGATGCATAATACACATATTTTTGCCAACACTGGAGGAACAGTTTTCCACGATATGTTTGAGGGGAAGAATTAGAGAAAAACAAACACTGATAACCACATATTTTGGAGGGAAAAAAAGTGAAAAGCCCTAGAAATACACCACCAGCATCCGAATAACATAATTACTGAAAACAAGAGCCCCACATGATACCTAGTGTCTCGAGTCTACTGCAGCTAGAGATGTAACGCAGGTCCAATGATGGTCCTGTGTGTTTAAATTCTTTCTGAGAATAGATTGGGAATGTGGTAGAAAAGGAGCAATGGTGTCAGAGAGTGGTTTGAGGTGTGCATTGAATAGCCAAAGTGGGGGTACAAAATGTTCCTTTGGGGACAACACCGTCAGAATGAACAACATAGACGTTAAAGGTCCTGACTGGGCTTGAACCTCCTTATCTGTGAGAAATGAAGGGATCATGTTATGGGGAAAATCATCATTGCCAAGGGTATTTTTAGCTCGCTCAGAATGTGAAGGACTGGCTTAGATCACCAGCAGGTGATCTAAGACAATGGGGAGAGAGAGAGGTGTGTTTTTGTTACCCCCCCTTGGTATTCATAGTGCTATCCCTCATGAACAGAAGCACAGCATTTGTCTTGCTGGATGGTCTGAACCCAGACTAATGATTATGAAGGAGGTTGCTCGCTTCGCTGGATTTTGCCTGCTATTAAACAGCCCGTTACCAGTACTCAGTGGTTTTCAGTAGCACTTACCTTGCTTGAAACTACAGAGCTCCCTCTAAAATAGTCTCTGGCAGCATTTTAGCTGCTAATTCTTCAACACCGGTGCAGGCATACATGCTCAATGAGTTTGTGCTTCTGCGTCTAACCCTATGGGCCTCATTACGACTCATTACGACGCCACCGAAATCGGGTCTGGGTCCGAATTCACAGAATGGGGAATTACCGGGCTATTCCGAGTTTGGAAGGCCCGGTAATTCCTCCCTCCAGGAACCCGGGCCCGGACCTTCCCCATTCCCATCTGAGCCCCCATAGGGCTCAATGGGAATGGGAGAGGGTGCAAACAACGGGCCGATTATGAGCGGCCCGTTGTTTGCTCCCTCCTCCCCTCGCGGGACCCGGTAAGGACGCCTGCTTTGACCAGGCGTTACTAACCGGGTCCCGTGAGGGGAGCTTGTAATGAGGCGGAACGGGTTTAACGGGTCCGCCTCCTTTAGCAGAGCCCGTTAACCCGTTCCGCCTCACTCGTAATGAGGCCCAATGACTCGATGGGACTAGAGATCAGGCAGGTCAGAATATAGCCCTTCAAGCACTCAACATTCATGCTGCAGCAACCAAAGTGCTTGTGGATTTAGTATTTGTAGGCAGATACTGCAGCTCCAATGAAGAAGGTTACAGAAAAGGGTCAAAGAGAAGTGTAGGGTCTTTAAAAATAATAGGGTAACCTGTCATTCAAAAGTCCATTGTTCAAGTAATTGTATTCATGTAGCATGCCAACACACTTCAACCCTCACCCAAACATTTGAAAACATGGCTTTTCACACAGGAACTATTAAATTCATTCATTGTCAACACCCTTTACTCTAGTGACAACTGTATGCAATTTGTAACTGGGTTTCAGGCTGTAAGGCTCCGTTCTTTGTATATGCTTAACCATGTGACCACTGTGTTTTAAGCCCACCTCCCACACACAAACACAATGAGTACATTACATTCAGAAGCTAAATACCCACTAAGAAAGACATACCATGCAGAGAAACAATGCATACTAAGTTCTCTATATAGTTCTCTCTTTCTTGTCATCTCTCTCTTTCTCTCTCTTCCTCTCTCTCTTTCTCTGTTCCTCTTTTTCTTTGTATCTGCAGTGTAAGCTTCATTCACAGAGGCACAGCAAAACACATGCACCCCTCTTCTAGGCTTTCGTTTGTCTCCCTTTCCTTGTTGTGTTTCTCCTCTTTCCTGCACACTCTTTTTGTTCATTTGTGATGTGCCTGTGTCCTTTATGAGAGTTTACGTATACGCCTCGTCTTTTCTCTGCCATGTATCCTCACATCTCTCTCACCCCATCTCCCGTCCTCTTAGCATCTACCCCCATTTCACAATTTCTCCTCTAATACCTCGCTCCCTGCCATCTGTGCTTTGTTCTTCTCCCAAGGCCATCTCCCAACCACCTTTGCCTAAATTCTGCTTATCTTCCTCCTGTTCTTTTACTCCCATAACATCTCTCACTAACTCTTCCTTTCTCTCTTTTTACCTCACTTTTCCACTACTACCACTTCTTCCATTTCCCCTTGCTTCCTTTAGCTTGTGTTCCCTTCCTCTTCTTTCTTCTCATCCATCCTCCTCTTCCTCCACTATTCCTTTCTATCCATCTCTTCCATCACGTTCTCCCCTTCTTACCACTTCACTTCCTCTCCTTCTATTCTCACCCCTATTCTTCACCTTCTCTCCATATTCCTGATCTACCGTCAATGTTTCTCTTTTCCTCTATGCTTTGAAGTTAATTCCTCATCCTGGTTCTTCCTCATCCCATCGTCATGTTTCTTTCCATCTCTTCCTTACTTCAGACCTGCACTCCTTTTATTTTTCTTCCTCTAGCCTTCATGCATCCCTTTACATCTCCCTTACCCCCGGTTCTCCCCTTCTTCCATGTTACCCTAATTCCTGGTTTCTTCCTTCCCCACTTCTCTTCTTCTGATTTATTCCATTCTTCAACCCTTTTTCCTCATTCTCCTTTTCTTCTTACCATCTTGGCTACCACTTCTCCCTTCTACTGCCTGTACTTTCTCCATTTTTTGTCTTCTCCTTCTTTTTTTCACTTCTTTCTTCTTTCTCCACTTTGTCTTCCCGTTTCTGCTCCATCCTTGGTTTTATTTCCTTCCCCTTCCTAATTCCCCTCCATATCTTCTCTCAGTCTATCTGATTCCTTTTTTTCTATTAGTCATTGGACCTCATTACACGGTAGGCGGTGGACCAAGGTGCTATTAGCGCCATGGTTCATGTTGGTAAAATACCGGCACCGCCTTGGTGGAAAGGGGAATTACCGCCCTATTCCAAGGTTGGCGGGGCGGTAATTCCCCCTTTCACCATTGCCCTTCCCCATTCCCATTTTTGCCCCATAGGGCTCTATGGGAATCGGGAAGGCGCTAATTACAGTACCGCAAATTGCGGTACCGTAATTAGCTCCCTGGTCCCTTTGCGGGTTGGTTTTTAACGCCTGCAAAAAGCAGGCGTTAAATTCCCCAACCCGCAAAGGGACCTCGTAGTAAGGCGGTAAGGATTTACCGGTACCGGTAAAATACCAGTACCAGTAAACCCTTACCGCCATCCGTGTAATGAGGCCCTTTGTATAATTGTGTATTAAATGTATTATTATGGTAGTTATTTCTTCCTTCTCATCTTACCGTCTGATGAATTGTTCTTATTTACTGCACACCAAGGCCCTATCTTCCTCTCTTTTTATCTCGTTCTTTCTTTGGCATGCACCTGTTTACCTTTCCCTCCTTGTGTTCCCATGTTCTACTTCTGTTCCTTCTTTGCTTTCTTTCACTGAGTGTCTCCAAACTTTAGTCCATCTTCCCTATCCTCCTTCTCGCACATTAGATTTCTAGTCTTTTTCCATTCTTTCCCTCCTTTTTACATCCTTCTTCAATTCTTCCATTCCCTTTGCCCATACCCATTCCTACTTCATTCACCCCTTCTTGTATTTCCACCATCTATCTTTCAAATTGTCCTTCCTCGTTCTCACATTTGCTTTCCTCCCTTTCTCCTCTTACCCCTCCCATCTTTTTTGATGTGTTCCTCTATCTTTCTCCTGTTAGTAGTTATTGTAATCATTTCTCTTCTACTATTTACCTGTCGGGCATGTTTTCTTGTATGTCTACCTTTCAATGCCTTTCATTATTTTGTATGTTCTATTTCATAACTGTAGTATTGGGGGTTATCACACACAGTCTGGAAGCAGGAAACACTCCGGGATCAGGTTGGTATGAATGTAGATAATCTTTATTTAGTCACAGGGTTTAACAAAGAAGGGAGGTAGGAGAGATACCATATACATTCTTCAGTGTTTAATCTCCCATCCTGTCTGGTCACCAACCGTCACTCCTGGAACCTGGGTTCCAGGCAGCTACCATTCTACAGCTATCCTTGGTGTAACCTATGCCAGCTCAATACTACATATCCCCCTTTCCTTAAACAAATAAAGGAAACACAGAAAACAAAGAATTAAAGGATGAAAGTTTTCAAGAAACACATGATAAAACCATGTAATATTAGCTTTTGAGAACAGAAGCCAAAGTAGTAGTGGAGGGGCACAGTGCAATTGCATCTTCAAACTGCTGTAGATAAAGGGGAGAGCCACTAAACAAGCATCCTTCACTTTGCTTCTCCCATCCTGAAGTAACCAAAGGACATCCCTGGAACTCCCAGGATACACCATTGCGGATAGCTGCGGTATTCCATGGCTCTCATGACCTAGTCATGCAATGCTAATACTACACACATCCCTTTTCCTTAGGAAATTAACAAAATCTTTCATTATACATACCAAACATAAACTCCAAAATAACAATGTAAGTGGGAAAAGAAATCATGTCCACATTAAAACTATTGCACATACAACATTTTCATAATGGTTGTACCTCAGCCTGCATATATTATTCAATACTGAAATACGTGGCATCATGCATGACCCTTAAACAGAACAAATTCATCACATCAAAATATCTGTCTATCATGTAATCATAACACTTCACTAGATATATTTCTTTCTGAGATCAAATGGAAATGCATATATTGTACTTCTCATTGCTAAGGAATACATTGCTGACTTAAACTTCATTGCTCAATGTCCATAACTTGCACGTTGACTGTGCCTGTGGAACGAAGAACATAGAATACAGTACTTTATGTCCATCCATCAATGGACATGGAAAGCATTGCTAATGCCCCCCACATTCCATTATTTATTGCTGCTGGCAGAATTGTTTTCTACAGCAACATTGGCATTTATACTATAAGCCCCCATTTATAATATTGCATTTATGATATCTGCACTTACATACTGCCCTTCGCCTACCGATATTGGTAGCAAAATGACATTTATACTCACTGATACTGGTAGCGGAATAACCATTTACGAAATGCACTACCCGTGAGTTAGCATTTGCATCAATGGCCTTCACCTACCGATAGTGGTAGCAAAAATAACATTTATACTCACTGATACGGGTAGCAGAATAACAATGTATGAAATGCACTACCCGTGAGTTAGCATTTATATCAACAGCCTTCACCTACCAATATTGGTAGCAAAAATAACATTTATACTCACTGATACGGGTAGCAGAATAACAATGTATGAAATGCACTACCCGTGAGTTAGCATTTATATCAACAGCCTTCACCTACCAATATTGGTAGCAAAATAACATTTATACTCACTGATACTGGAAGCGGAACAACAATTTACGAGATGCACTACCCGTGAGTTAGCAATTATATAAATCCCTGCACAAGTACATAAATAATATGTTCAAGCAATACATTTAATGAATGCCTATGCAATAAATTCATGGAATAAATAAATACATTAAATTACATATATGTCTCCCAAGGATACTGTGCATGGAATATATAGAATGCAACGCATGGGATGTCTTCCATGGACACGGTGTATGGAATATATAGAATGCAACGCATGGGATGTCTTCCATGGACACGGTGTATGGAATATATAGAATGCAACGCATGGGATGTCTTCCATGGACACGGTGTATGGAACATATAGAATGCAACGCATGGGATGTCTTCCATGGACACGGTGTATGGAACATATAGAATGCAACGCATGGGATGTCTTCCATGGACACGGTGTATGGAATATATAGAATGCAACGCATGGGATGTCTTCCATGGACACGGTGTATGGAACATATAGAATGCAACGCATGGGATGTCTTCCATGGACACGGTGTATGGAATATATAGAATGCAACGCATGGGATGTCTTCCATGGACACGGTGTATGGAATGAATGAATAAATATGTGGAATAAGTAAATGAATATAATGTGCATGGAATATATGAATACATCTGTGAAATAAATTGTTATTCCGTTATCAAAATGTTATGTTGCTACCGAGGTACAACCATGTTCTTTGATAGTACTGCACTCTGCATTTGCTAGTATTTGGGACTCACACTGATCCCTGAAAACGCTGTAGGGCAGCACATCCTCAGCACCTTGAAAATCTTCCAATTAGATGTGGCAAGTCCACCACCATCATTGTTCAATATTATCATGGCGCTGGATCTCACTTCCATTCATCACTGGTTCGCTTAGACATCCCATCCTCGTCGCCACTTGTAGAATTGGGGTTTATCACACACAGTCTGGAAGCAGGAAACACTCCGGGATCAGGTTGGTATGAATGTAGATAATCTTTATTTAGTCACAGGGTTTAACAAAGAAGGGAGGTAGGAGAGATAGCATATACATCCTTCAGTGTTTAATCTCCCATCCTGTCTGGTCACCAACCATCACTCCTGGAACCTTGGAATGACATAGGGTTCCAGGCAGCCACCATTCTATAGCTATCCTTGGTGCAACCTATGCCAGCTCAATACTACAATAACCTTCTCTTTCTCTTTTCGTTTATAATAGTTGCCCCTTGCTGCCTGCTCTAACCATGTTTTCATTGTTTCTTCTTCAACACTTGCATGCTGTGTTCTCTTTCTCCCCTCCCTTCTCACCTTTTCTTCATATACCTAATCTATCCATTTTCTAGATGCTATTATTTCTCTTTCAGTTATAACTACCTCTAGTTTGGTCATGGCAGGCTAATTCCCTATGCAGGTTGTTTCTGGAGGGTTTATTTGGTGTGGGAGAGGTAGGTAGCGAGTGTGTATAGACATGGGGACCAGTGCAGCCATTGGCATTGAAAGGGCGGACACAAATCCAAGTTCCACCACACTTTCCCTCTCATCTGTACTCCAGTGCAATAGTTGTAAATTACCGATGGTCTTCAAGTACCACCTAGTAGTCAAAACTAAACTAAACTGACTCAACATCTGGCATTCCCTGTAATCAGCATCTGCCACTGCTCCTGTAAGCCACAGCATTATTTGTCTATTTTGTGGGATCGACCTTGACTTGAACCTCTGTCCAGGCTAGCCTTTTACCCTGCAGAATAACGTGTAGCTGAAATATTGCCAGTACATTACTGAACCTCAGAATCAGCAACACCCGCTGTGTCTTAATAGGTCCTCACAGCAAGCAATACTACGCCCATCCCCACCTGCTCCATTGGCTGGAGGGAAACACCTTTTTTCCAGTTCAAGTGTACCAGAATTCACATTCGAGTCTGGAGATCTGGAGATGCCAGTCCAGTTCTGTTTTCATTTCTTCTCTTTGCATTCTGGGACTTACAGCATGAAATAGTAGAGAATGTGGCCATATGTTTGCACTGAAACTGGCTCCCAGGCAAGCAATTTCCAAAACCGGCCTAGCTGATCATCACTCAGCATAGCCTAGGAGACCCCCCTGGCCAGAGTAATAGTATTCACTGTCAGACAGGCTCACAGTCAGCCTGTGACCCAGTCTGCTGGCAGGTTCATGCCCCTGTCTTTCACTAATTCATCAGGTGCAGGCCTCAGTCTAAGCTGCAGAGTCATACTATCAGATCCGGGTTCATAAAGACTTGATCAGAAAGACTTGGTGTGGTCATAGCAGGTCCAATGAACTCAGGCCCTGATGCATAGGTGTGTACGTGGACTTGCAAAATTATGTGTTATTGTGTGTTTGGAATATATTTTTTTCAGTATTTATGCAGTTTTCAATTAGCCTCATGTCATGTGCGTAATAGCCCATCCAGTCTTTTCATTCCTTGCATTCTAGCAGTAGTAGTTTTGCCTTTTGCTGTTATACCTGCAGTACTACAAGTCCCAAAATGCAAAAAAATGAGCGACTGAGTGGGCCAGAATCAGCTGACATGATTCATGTTAGAGACATCCCTTTGCTATGTAAGACTGATGGAAATATGTTCTGTACATGTTTTGGACTATGAATCCCATGATCCCTCATCATTGACTATGCTAGCTGGGGGTGTTGGGAGTTGTAGTCCACAATATCTGAAGAGCCAAAGGTTTCAGACCTCTGCTTTAACTGGACATTGAAACTTTAGGTAAAATTCTTGGCCGGCAGGTTTTGATCTGACACTCTCGCCAAAGCACCTAGACCTCTGTACCATCAGTAGATTCATTCCTCTGCCTGTAAAAGGTCTCAAATATGTGTTTCTTTTGTATGAGCAAACTTTTCCTAGCCTATAATGAGCGATTTTTCAGAAGAATTTGAATATGTACAAGGTTTTATATGACAGCACGTCCCACACACCCCCCATCCCCGCAGAAACCTTGCTGCTGATTGACCCACCATACATCATTTTAAAAAAAAGGTGTTTATAGCATTCTGCCCAATTAACTTTAACTGCAAGCCACTGTTTGCTGGTAACTTTAGGAAACACACTCACAGATTTGTGCTGCTGTCATCAGCTTCATGTCGCAGGTGTTGACACTTTGCAGGGACCCCACAGGTCATTAAGAAACACTTCAGCACCTGTCATAGCCAATGCTGACTCGCAACCCTGAATCTGTGCTTTAAGCCTGCATTAACATATGTTAGTAGCAATCCCACTGATTTAAGGCCGACTTTAATCAAAAGGTGTTTTTTTTCAACGTCTATACACCAGACAACAATATATTGTGAGGCTTGTTAGGTCTGTTTCTGTGTATTGGCTTGATCGCATTCTGATCATCTTCGTTACGATGAGTTCTCGTATTCCTCGTCACAGTCAGTACTTAGGTGAAATTAGGGCTGTGGGGAGGGAGACGGACATGGGTTTATGGCCTGATAACTTACTGGTATTCTTTCCTCGTCACAGTCCTATTCTTCTTAAGGACTGTGATAAGTAAGAGGGACGAAGGGCTAATGGTATATGTTATAAGTCTAAGGCATAGTCCCAGAATAGCTGCACCGTGCATCGAATTGGCATGACTGAAATTTAAACTCGTCCAGAGTCAGGTGCGAGTAGCACCCACCCCACCGGGTGGAAATAGGCCACGTGTTCCGGTCGACTCGCGAGCTTCCTCAGGCTTGTAGTTGTTCCCAACTAGTGTATTCTCATGTTTATATTACCTCGCAAGCCGTGTGATGGACCCCTCCCACCTGCCGCCTGTGCGTCATATGATAACCAGTCTAAATTTACTGCAGACGAACTCTATGGTTCGATATGGTGGTGTATCCGCCATATTGGAATGTCTATGTTGTCTAAGGACTTAAATATAAATATTTAAAAATCGAACATTAATGGGCCAACTTAAAAGAAGGCTAATGCGCACAACCAGCAGGTACAGGAGAAGTCAAACAATCCACGGCTCTTTGGGGGATAAAGCGTATCGACTTAATTACATTTCCCGCCAGTGCGCAAATACAATATTTTTTGCCTCACCGCGTGAGAAAAAATTCTCCGCAGTGTGACAAACAATCTGCAAGAGGGAATGAGAGAACAAAACAAATGCAGCTGCTGCAGCCAAACTCCAACAATGTCCGCCTGCATGATGCACAGAGAGAGAGAAGACCCCCACAATGGTGTGGCCAATTCATCTCAATGCACTGTGGGGTATTGAACAGTGCATATTATACAAAAGTGCAAGTGCATATGTGAAGATGTCTAAAGTGCTAGTGCAATATAAAGAATGACTCAGTGGCCTACTTGGACAAGTGTCCACATATATCCCTTGATCTAAATGGATACTCGTCTGGAGGTGCTGTATCAAGGGGGAATAGGTGCACAGAATTTACTCTCTAGGGGGACAACAATTGCATCTATATATCATGTTTCCTTATCTCTTAACATCACGCAGCAGGCATGTCAGAAATCCGGCAGCATATTCCTGGATGATCTATTTTAGAGAAAACAAATTCTAGTGCAAAGACCAACTAGCCATGTAAAGTGACACGTTCAATTGGTTCAGTCTTAAAGTGCAAGGTGATACATGTACAAACAGATTCATCAAAACATGATTAAAAAGTATAATAGCAATGCATATTTAGTTGACATATTTAGTGACTTCGCACTGCCGACACAAACCCTGATTCATGGAATTGTGCAAAGAGTATTTTTGCAGTGCAAATTCCGGGCAAAGTCAGTGCATAGTCATTTTTTGCAGTACAAAACGACTTTTCCCAGACTTTGCACAGCAAAAATACACTTTGCCCGGTTCCGTGAATCAGGGTTAGTGTCGGCAGTGCAAAGTGCCTTTTCAGCAGTGCAACTTCACTTTGAACCGGGCAAATATTCCATGAATCGGGACCTTGGTCTTTGCATTTAGGTACCTGTAGCTTTAGATCCATTACAAATGCAGGAGTACAAGTTCCAGAGTGCAGGTATACCATCAAATAAAGAAAAAGCAAGTGGGCTACAATACTGTAACACAAGAGCTGGTTAATTGGGGTCATTACGAGTTAGGCGGTAAGGGGTTAACGGTGCTGGTAAAGGTGCCAGAGCCGTTAACCCCTTACCGCTCTATTACAAGGTCTGCTCGCAGGACTCGCTAAGGCCGCCTGTTCTACCAGGTGGCTTTAGGGGCTCCTGCGAGCAGCCCAGCATGCTAACAACAGGCCCATTATTAACGTGCCCATTGTTAGCATGCTCCCCATTCCCATTGAGTCCTATGGGGGCTTGAATGGGAATGGGGATGTACCAGGTCAAGGTTCCTTGAATGAGGAATTACGGGGCCCTCCAAGGTTGGAATGGCCCAGTAATTCCTCATTTAAGGAACCCGGACCCGGTACCCGGTAAGGGGGCAGCTATGCTGCTAATAGCAGCATGGCTACCTCCTAACTCGTAATGTCCCCCAATGTCTATTTCATGACATGGGTTTAGATTTTGTATGTGAAAGTATGTTAATAAGGTGTAAACCAAGTGGCTTAAGGGAAAGATGCACCAACAACCTGGTTTATTATAGATCTGTTCAATTATAACATTCACAGGGCCGCATTACGAGTATGGAGGTAGCCATGGTGCTATTAGCGCCATGGCTGCCTCCATACCAGGCTCCAATACCGGGGTCTGTGAATGAGGAATTACTGGGTAATTCCAACCTTGGAGGACCCGGTAATTCCTCATGCACAGAACCATTCCCCATTCCCATTTGAGCCCCAATAGGGCTCAATGGGAATGGGGAAGGAGCCAATCACGGGCTCGTTAATAAGGGGCCCGTTATTAGCTCCTTGGTCCCCTTGCGGGACCCGGAAAGGATGTCTGGTTTTACCAGTCGTCTGTTCCGGTTCCCACAAGGGAACCTCGAAATAGGGCATCCTGTAATGAAGGGTGCCGGTCCCGTACCAGCACCCTTCATCACGGGACCGCCAGGGTCATAATGAGGCCCACTATGTTTCTTATTCTGGACTTTTTTTCCATGGCTTACTTACTTACTCACACTATCATAGTAGCAGCTTAATGAAAAGGCTGCAGCAAATAGCCCACATTTAAATTTGCTCAACAAACCATCTGTTTTTGATTTATATCAGACTTCATTAGAGGTTTGGCAGTATTTCAGGGGTATATTTGTGGAATTACCACCATATGTATTTAGTGTTACCGTCACTCGGTCCTGCGGCATTACTACAGGATTACAAATGATGGCACAGTGGTGTTAGTCCCCATTTTTGAGTCCATAGGACTCAAAGGTAAATTCTATGGAATTTCCACAAGCAGTAATTCTGCCGTGGTAAATGTACTGATTTTCAGTAGTAAGGTGGTGATTTACCTTTTTTGTTGGCTCTAGGTACATTTTCCACTTTACCGTTAATACTTGTAGTATGGCAGTGTGCAGACGTGGTGGCAACTTGATGATAACTGAATTGCCAACACATTACCACCACTTTTTACCACACCACCACACTCGTACCTCTGAACTTATCCGGCGCAAAATAGATTCTCAGGTTGAGCACTGTAAGCTGCGGGGAGGCAGGTGATGCATGACTTGCGATGATGCCCAGAGGAAGTCACCCATGCGGACATGCAAAGAGGTACCGGCACCACAAATATCCCAGGCACATGATAGGGAAGAGTAAATCTGACTCTTCAATCAGTGCCCATTATCCTCTTGGGCTCCTTGCATTCTGGCATCAATAGCCACCCGCATGCAAGTACACTCATTGCCATTTCTTGCCCCCTCCACCCCTTACTTCATATGTTACCCTCAACAACGTGTAAAACCCCTACTGCTTCCTGGCTAGGGTTCTGCTGCTTGTAACCCCAACACAAATATAGATAGAAATTATTTTAGCGACACACATTGAACATGTGACCTTCTTAGTGCATTGCAAAGTCTATGTTCTGAATTAGAGTCCTCTTACTGTAATATTATTCACTATTCAATGGAGGTTGAATTTATTATTTTCGGAGGAAAACAAAGAGTAAATACTAATATTCTTAATTCATGCCATCCATAACAGGTCTTTAAAATAGATGATTTGTTTATTTATGTATTTGTAAGTCAGCCATGTTTTCAATTGTAACACTTTCCTACAATTCAATGTGGGGTATTGATATATTACAATAAAGAATGCAGAATGCATAATTAACAATATACCTCAAAACCTTTTTTCCTATTGGAAAAGCCAACATAACCATAACTACACAGTTCCTATTGCCGCCCCTGTAATAAATGTGTATTTTACAGGGCCTGCGGTAGCGACACCATATTTATCGTTAAGTTGTTTTTCCAATAGGTAGATCAGTTTTTGGATGGCTTATAATTTTGGAGCTGTTTGAATGCATCTGCGTAAAACTTTGCTACAAAAAATAAATATAGCCCGACTGCCAGGTTTGGTGCAGTTATGTCACTTTGGAATTCCAGATATTCATGAATGGAAAACATTTTTGCTCGCGGATGAACCCCAAACCGCTGGATGTATTTGCACAAAGCTAGCGCTAGGAGCATTGGCCTAGTCCCAAAAGCAGGCTTTTAGCAATGTGGTATTGATCTGTCAAGTAGATTTTTTTAAATGCCCAAAAAGTAGGCAAACAAAAATTAGTGATATCCTAGTCCGTTCCTCAGACTCACTTTACGGTTTGGTGTCTGTGGACGCCTCTGGATCAATCAGGGATCTGCATAGTATTCATGGGCATTGTACAGGGGCGCTGATTCGTCAATTGAAAAATGTAAGGTGCAACAAAACTTTGAAATGGACGTCATGTTGTATTCGCAAACTGCAACCATAGTCCGCGGACAACATGGTAAAAATGTATTCAACAACACAACATTGCACTTGTCAAACAAATGAAACAATCTTTGGGGAGGTGTGGGGCGATGAGAATGGGATGGGATATGTCTAGAAAAGGCCGAAAATGGTTAGTTTGTTGCTTTTGGGGAACATTGCTGTTATGTTCGTGAATTTAACAAATGTTTTGAGGACGTCCATACGTATGTATGCCTTACCTGGTCGATGAAGAGCAGGTTTTGGGAAGCTTATAACTTTGGCACCATTCAAGGAAACAACATGACATACTGATTTAAAAATATAGATCCAATTTTGAATGTTTTTGCATCATTTGGTGCCATTTTGTTTCCCAAAGTGCTCGACACATTTTCAGCAAACGTATTCGAGGAGCACTGGCAAGGACCAGAAAGGATGCTTTTGCAAATCTGTCCTGTGTTTTATATTTAGAAAAGTGTCAAAATGTAGGTACACAAAACAGTGGTATACATTTGGTGCCTCAGAAATAGCCTGTGACAGTGGCCAGATTGTCCGGGACATGGCCACAGGCAAAACCCAAAAGATAATCTGGTCTCTGGCAATGGCCAGAGGCTATGCCTGAGGCACCATAGGCCATGTCCAGGACAATCTGGGCATGGGGAGAAGTGGGCATGGCCAACAGGGATCAGCTATGTGTTAACGTTTTTGAAAACAGGATAGAAATGAATGGGATAGAAAATTCTCTTTGCGGCTACAGCTCCAATTGCTAGACGAGTTTGCAGCAGATTTGTGTGTGAGCATCAGGAAGGACCCAAAACATAATTTGTCAAATCTTTCCTGTGTTTTATTTTTTCTAAATTGTCAAATGTAAACACAAAAAATAATGATGTAACTTTGGTACCTTGGTAGTGGGCCTAGCTTAAAGCACGGACAAATATCTACTTTGATTTTCATATTGGGACCTGCATCATGGCTGAAGACCATGCCCCATGGATTTTGAACACTGGTCATGGCTGCAAGACAAGAACACAGGCCATTGGTCACATGAGAGGGGTTTAGTGGACTCCAGACACGGATGAAGGGTAAGTTCAGTGGATAACAAAAGTGGTTTTGTGGGGCTGGGGTCATGGTCGAGCCGCATGTCCTAGGCAATTCAACTATGACTTGCATCCCTTGCATGCTCTGAAAAAAATATGTGTGTTAAAGGTGTATAGTCATTTTATATATGTTACAAGGAGAATTATTAATAACTTATATACAGTGCTGTAACATCATGACACATTTTCACTTCTAAAAATCATTGAAATTCAGTGAAAACCATAACATCCATTTAACAAAGTTATTTTCAGTGAATTACATTTTTTTTTTTTTGGTTTGTGCAAATTAACCATACCATCCCTTTAACAATGTTTTAAGTTGCAAGTTGCACTAATAAAATCCTATGACAGTCATTGAAAAAAAGCATTGTGAAAGGGACCTTATGTTTGCAAGGTAATATCGAAAAGCAAAACAAATTGGCCAGTTTTGGTAAGATATGTAACCATAACTTGCAACAACCACCATGCACTGCCAAGACTAACACCCAGTGCAACAAAGATGACATCACAAATGGCATCATCGATAGCATCGTATGACATTACTGTTCAGTAACATTCCTGATAAGGTCCCTGCAAGAGGTTCTATTTTGAGTATTACTAGCAACACAAGAAGGGTGATAGAGAGACCTCTAAAGAACTACTGCACGTATCACAAAAAAATGTACTTATTGAAATAGAAACGCTCTACATTTGTTGTTAATACAGCAGTCAACCAATACATAAACAGAGACAATGGTTGCGGCATGGACGATAGAAGTAGAGTATTCTTGATTTGGTATGGTTGGCCATAGAATCATACATCCAAGCCTATCTGAATCTTAACTAATGTTAAACTTGGAATCAACAGGTAACAAAACAAGAATTACTACACATGAGTTAATATACAGAGTACATATAGAGCATCAATGCATTCAAATCTGAGCCATACTCAAGACAACTCTATTAAGGGAGACCCACATACTTTGATCAGAATAATTAAACTAAGATTGCAGTCCATCTTCATGTACACAAATGTGTGTGGGGCCTGCTCATTGCTGCATGCCTGTGGACCATGAGCTCAGGGCAAACACTAAAGAGATTAACTTAAGAGCATAGCACAAGGTTAAGGTCTACATAGTCATCACCCATAGAGTATGTGTATCATGTTTTCATTGCAGTATGACCAGTTCAAGTTATCTGCTTGAAATTCTGATTGTCACTGAAGATAAAGAAATTCCAAGGATATGTGGTGGCATCAGTGATGTCATTGATGATGCCATTTGTATTGCCATCTTTGGTGTCCTGGGTGTTAGTGGTAACAGTGCATGGTGGTGGCGCGAGTTATGGTAGCATAGCTTACTCTAAATGGCCTTATTTCTTTGGTACTTTGATTATACCTTGCAACCATAACATCCCTTTAACCAAGTTTTTTCAAAGAATTGCAAATGTTTTTATTAGTGCAACTTAACCCTAACATCCCTGTAACAACGTTTTTCAGTGGTTTAGGAGTTGGTATGATACCTGCTTTGTACTAGTTCTAAAAATAAATGCTCTCAATGGTATCAATAATATGCTGCCATGATATTTTAGGGCCCTTTAAAACGTCTTTGACTGTGCAGATCATTTGTATTTGTGTTTGTTCCTAAAAGTTGAGGTTTTCTGTGGGAAAAGTACTCATGATTGACGCCAGCTGCATTCTTGTAGTGTTCTTGCAGTGCTGTGCTGATCGCTTGGCTGAACTGTGGGTGGTCAGTTCTTAGACTCAGCAGGGTGTAAACAAGGACACAACATTGATCAACAGTGACATCTGCTGGTTACTTTAGGCACAGTCCCACCACCCTGTGCTACAAAAGTACATGTGTTTTCAGAAAACCAACCACCTAGATTTACCACAACAGCTCTAACTATACAATATCAATTTCCTTATGCAGAGCGCTCAAAGTTTCCCATTCTCATGTGCAAGAAGGCCCCCCATATAGTTTTGTAAAGTTTAAAATTGGGAAAATAAGACGTTCAAGGATTCAAAGGACAGATCAGGACTGCTTGGCCACCTCCTGGATGACAAGAGGACACTTGGGAGCTTTGCTTATGACATTGTACGATAATGAAGACCATGGCGTACTATGATTTCCCAATGTCCAATGACTCTCACACATCAATTGCATAACCGAGATGCAGTTCTTTGCGGAGAACAACAAAATAAAATACATGCACGGAAACGAGCTCATTAAAAAACATGCAAACGAGGTAGAAACCTGAGATTGGGTGTTATGGTGATTAAAAGCCTAATGTGGCAACGAGAGGAACAGTACTGAAAAGCTATTGTCTCTCTTTCTTTGAAGTATGAGGAAAGCATTTTGTGCTGCACTGCCACTTTAGAAGCAGGGCCAAGCTAGATATTTACATGGTCTGTTCCCATCTTTAATGGCATAACAGGTTGAAAAATAATGCTTACTGGGGTTTGCCCAGAGCAATGCCAGTGGTTACGATTAATTCAAATATTCCAGCTATCAAACTTCCCTTTGGAAGATTCTGCCTTCCACAGGGCGTCATGTCTGGCTGCAAACAAGGGACTTCCTCGTGGGCTGACTACTAAAAGGCAGATCTTTTCCTTGTCGCCCCGCTTGTCTGCGAAAATAATTCAAAACTAATGCCGCCTTTTATTGATGGTTGAGAGGAGGAGCAGGCGATCGTGTCATAAACAGTCACACTGCCAAATGTTAAAAGAAGGTGATTGATGCTCAATGCATGCATGAGAAATGGGTTGTATCCAGTTTACCCCACAGGCTACATCCCAGGTCCATGTACTGCCCCTGACTCTCCAAGGCCAAATGTCCCCTATTGCTACTCACATACCATTTGTGTCTGTCGAAAACCTTTTTTCAATATAACGTCATTACTGCTGCGCAGCACCACACATGCTGAAGGCCAGATCCATTAATTGACCACAGTTCCTGTGTAGGATGACTCCATTATGTCCTGTAGGCCAGTTTTTCATGTTTCAAATCATTACACATTAGGGGTCAATTTATAATGGGCGGAGCGCTATGCCAAGGCATAAAAACAAGGTGTAACAC
The DNA here is from genome assembly GCF_040938575.1 of Ambystoma mexicanum. NCBI lineage: Eukaryota > Metazoa > Chordata > Amphibia > Caudata > Ambystomatidae > Ambystoma > Ambystoma mexicanum. The sequence goes on from NC_090940.1 coordinate 583,440,163, forward strand.
ATTTACACCTTACATTTACAAATTTTTTTAATCTGAAGGTAGAGAAGAGGCACAGGCGGTTTCTGCCAAGCTTTAAACCTCCATCTTCAAAGGGCACTTAATTTTATATCTGAACTATTTTTTTTTCTTTCAGGTGTCAAACAAACAGTGCGTCCTAGGTAATCGGTCTCATTTTATCACCTGTTGAGAGAAGGTGGCTTGCTTGGGAATCAATCCACTTTAGTTGCCAGCTACAACGTGTAATTCGCAGGTGGCATTTACATTGTATGTTTACAAAACTAAGCCTACACCCAAAGAATAGAGGTGATGTTGCCTGGTTTTAGGGTTTGCTTTTGTGCTCCACTTTGGAAGTGTAAAATCTAATGTAGGGATCCAACAGCCGACAAAAGCTAAGACTGGTGGTACACTGCAACCAATGAACACTTTTAAAATAAAATTACACTGGGGCTCATTACGAGTTGGGCGGTAATCCGGTGGTAAATCCTCTGGAATACTGCGTAATGGAATTGCTGTTATTGCCAATTGGTCCGGCGGAATTACCACCGGATTACAAGTGGGGAGTTAATCGCCATTTTTTGAGAGTCCATTGCACTCTATGGGGCATATTTTGGGGGAATAACCTCTGCGGTATACCTGCCAATTTTCAGCAGAAATTGTGGGTATGTATCTCCAGCTAGTACTGGAGGTAAATCCCCCACTCCAGGGCCATTCTCATATTATGACAGAGCAGGAAAAGGGTCAGCAATTCCGTTACCACCAATTTCTTCCCGCACCAGCTTACTCGTTATGAACTCCACTGTCTCTTCTATATCCGTAGTCGTGCTTAGCTATCATCATTTCCGGTGTGCTTCTAGCCCCAATTGTATTGAGGCCATTGAAATATGTACACATTCTCTTGTTTGACTCTACCCATATACATCATCCATTCTCTCTCTAATGAGAATTCTTGGTGCAGGCCTCAATCCATGTTGGTAAATATTTTCTATAATTCTGCTCACTTTTTATTTGCTCTCTTTAGTGCATTGAGCTCTGAGCCTGTGCCCAGTGCTCGTTTGGTATTACAGGCTCTCGGGCCTTTTCGAATAATGCTGACACCCCTTACCTCCTTCATCTTCGTCTTCCAACAATATGTGCTGATGATACATAACTGAGGTTCAGCCTCAAACAAAGATGAAACAGTCTAAAAAAAAAGTTGCTGATTGCCGTGCAAGTGTTGGGGATCCTCCATCGCTTCCCGTTGTTTCCTGTACATGCATAGTGAACTGCAGGGGTGTTGCTAGGCCTGGAAAAGACCCGGGGCTACGCTGATGTCGGAACTGTTGGGACTGGGGGCTAGCTAGCCTTTTGGCTGTAACTCCTGAGATTCTATCTGGGGCTACAACCAAAAGATCAGGGGCTATAGCCCCCTCAGCCCCTCCCTAGCAACGCCTCTGGTGAACTGGATCTCATCTTTGATATCCCTCAATGTACTGTACACCGCTTCTATTTCCCCTATGGGGCTAGAGGGCTGGCCCGTTCTTGTGAAGAGCTCTGCTGGGCAGGCTCTCCGCCTCTGTGGAGTAAGTGGCGCAGCGCGGCAAGATCGCACAGAGGCAGGGTCTGATGGCACTGCCTGCTTAGGGGGAAGCCACTCGGCAGTTTTATAAGGAATTCACACATGATCACATCCGTCCCCCTGGGTGACGTGCTCACTTAGACCACCATCATATGACTCAGCCCGAGCCTTCGGCACGGCTCTAAGTCACAACACTCCCTCGAGTGCTCTGAAGTAACGTTCCTGCATGCAGCACCAAAGAAACAAAAATAGGTACATAACATTGTGATTGTGATCATTCTTAGTTTAAATTATAGTGGGCATCAGGTTGCCTGGGTGGGGGTGGGGGAATCGTGCTTTGAAACACTTGTGTATGAGCGCGATATCAATAAAATATCATTTAATTGGGGCACACGGGGGGGGTAGGATAATTTATGTGATGCACTTTTGTTACTGCTAGGTAGCCCCCTCTATTATGCTTTTTATGTTAGAAAGTTAATAACATAAATAAATAAATAAAACAGATACATAAAGTAAACCAATCGAGTGTGGCGCTGTATCTGCCAGCATATGAAGATGGTGGTTTAGTCCCCATCAGATCCAGGAAGTAACTCCTCTCACATATTTTCTGGCACCTGCTATGATGTTTGTCAATTGGTTATGTTATGTTTTGGGATGTATAGCATGCCACGCTGCCAATTCCATGGTCTCCAGGTACACTGGTGGATCCTGAAGAAAGGTGATTGGTTAGGTTAGTGGTGAAAGATGGAAAATGCAAGTTAGCTTTGCTGTTGTGTCCATGCGGTGAAACCGGAAGTACCCTGAGCTTTACGCGTGGGTCGGTTTCTGGGAGCTCTGTGTTGAGAGCATAGATCGCCTCAGCTTTTTTCTCATTACAGTTCCTTTCAGAGGCGCTCCATCTGTAGAAGCCATCCCATGGTGTCCAGCCGCGTAATAGTGAAACACTTGCTTCCTCCCAAGGCCAGATGAGAGTACGTTAGCCGGGGCAGGGGAGGGCGGGGATAATCCGGCCTGTGAATGAAACACCATCTCACGAAACCGCAGACGGAACCAAATCCAGGGCTTCTTAGGTTTCTGGGGGTGCAGCGTCCCAAGGTTGCACATTGTGGATTAATTAGGTAAAAGAAACAAGCACCCTTCAGCTTGTCACCTTCTTGCTGAATGCCACTGCACCTTGGATAGGTATCACTTTCCACAGGGCCTTGATGGGCTTTCAGGAGCCTGGCATTTACTGCAGGTTGAAGAATGCCCCGTGTGTGCATGGAGCCATGTCAGCCAATTTCTTACTCGGTCAATTTCGCTAAAAAACATTCTTTTGTGCAGTGTGTAGAAGTTATGTGTGGTGTCAGTTTCAAGTGGAACATTTTTTTTTTGTTGAAGAAAATCAGGAAATAAATTCGAGAGAGCCAGACTCCTGCAACCAAACTATCATTCATTTTAGAACGGCTCCTTTCAAAATCTACAAGCAAGCACAGAGTGCGCATTTTCTATGGGGTGTGAAGGTCATAATTCCTAAAGTGGAAGCAGGTCAGTATTTTTGTATATTTTTCTTGATCTCTGTATTTCTGTGCAAAAGCGCTATCAGGTCTTTGGCCTGGGAATACCAATACACTATGCTGTCAAAGAATTGAGCTGGCCCACTCTTCCAAAACATGTTTGAGGTTTGAAAAGGTTCTGACGTTCTATTTTATTTTTTATTTTTATATGTATCTGTAAGTAGCCATGCTTAAGGTGAGCCCAATTCTTTACTGTTGCACAATGTGAAATATATTAGTCCTAAGGTTTCTTCTACATCACGTGACCACCTTATTTTTAATCTGAGTAAATGTCACTGTGAACACTGTAAGAGGATTCAATTCAACACTACAGCTAAGTCAATGCCTAGTCTGGGATACTGAATGGAAACCCTTATTGATATATCTTTACGTCCAGTTCATGAGTTCTGGATGACTACCCCTATATAACACCCCTCTCTTGGAATCCCCCTGACCACACTGAGCCAAGAAGTAGTTCTGCTTTGCAAGTTTAAAAGGTTTATTTGATAATTTAAACAATATATATATAAATCACACCTTATAATAAATTAATTTTTGAATGTCACACTTAATCTGAGCAGTAATCAATAATGGATAGTCCGGCACTAGCACACTTCTTTATAATCAATGATGAGTGGTTATAGGATGGATACGATAGCAACAAGACTTTTATGGTTTCAAATGGTTGCAATGTGGAATGAAAATGCAATACAGAAAATACTCACATGGTCATTCATAGAATTTCGCAGAAAAGTGTCGCAAGCGGCTGGCGCAGAGTGTCCGCGTGCGATTGTGTGCGCCAGGCACGTGCGCTAAAACCGATTTCCGCGCACAGCGTATTCATGGATTCCATGCTCCCAAACCAGCCGTGGCGCAGAGAATCGCAGCGACCCTGCAGCAGCGCCAGTAACGCCCCCAAGAATGCCCTCGCGCAAGGAAAAGCCATCAACATCGCTAAATCATCGCAAAGGGCTGCGCTAACCCTGGACCAGTTCACAGGGCTGCCAAACAAGGAACGCAAAGCGGGCAACCTTCATATCAGGAGTACGCGGGAAGTTTTACACGCGATTAGTCAGGGTACGTGTATTACAGGGGTACGCGGGAAGTTCAACACGCGATAGTCCAGGGAACGTGTATTACAGGGGTACGCGGGAAGTTCAACACGCGATTGTCCAGGGAACGTGTATTACAGGGGTACGCGGGAAGTCTTACATGCGATTAGCCAGGGCACGTGTAATACAGGGGTACGCGGAATTATCACACGCGATTTGGCAGGGTACGTGAATTACAGGGGTGCGTGGGAATTATCACACGCCATTTTGCTGGGTACGTGTATTACAGGGGTGCGTGGGAATTATCACACGCGATTAGGCTGGGTGGGTCCTCACAGGTGTTCCCTGTACACCCTCCACGGCCCCTGCAGGCAGCCCACAAAACAGGGGACTACCCTGCACACCTGCTCATGTCCCCCTGCACCCCCACCCCCCAGCCACCAGGGGCACCCACCACCAGGCCCCCACCCATGTCTCCTACCACCCCCACCCCCCAGCAGTGCAGGGGCAGCCTCCACCAGGCCCCCACTCATGTCTCCCACCACCCCCACCCCCCAGCAGTGCAGGGGCATCCTCCACCAGGCCCCCACCCATGTCTCCCACCACCCCCACAACAGCAGTGCAGGGGCAGCCTCCACCAGGCCCCCACTCATGTCTCCCACCACCCCCACCCCCCAGCCACCAGGGGCAGCCTCCACCAGGCCCCCACTCATGCCCGACTCATGTCTCCCACCACCCCCACCCCCAGCACTGTGGGGCACCTGCCAGCAGGCCCCCACCCATGTCACCCACCACCCCCACCCCCCAGCCACCAGGGGCACCCACCACCAGGCCCCCACCCATGTCTCCTACCACCCCCCACCCCCCAGCAGTGCAGGGGCAGCCTCCACCAGGCCCCCACCCATGTCACCCACCACCCCCAACCCCCAGCAGTGCAGGGGCAGCCTCCACCAGGCCCACACTCATGTCCCCTATCACCCCCACCCCCCCGCCACCATGGGCACCCTCCACCAGGCCCCCACTCATGTCTCCCAGCGTGCTACGTGTATTTCAGGGGTGCGCGCGAAGTTCCACTCGCGAATAGCCTGGGCGCGTGTATTTCAGGGGTGCGCGGGAAGTTCCACACGCGAATAGCCTGGGCGCAGGCATTTCAGGGGTGCGCGGGAAGTTTTACACGCGATTTCAGCAGGGTACGTGTATTTCAGGGGTGCGCGGGAATTCTCACACACGATTTGGCTTGGTACGTGTATTACAGGGGTGCGTGGGAAGTTACACACGCGATTAGGCTGGGTGGGTCCTCACAGGTGTTCCCTGTACACCCTCCACGGCCCCTGCATACAGCCCACAAAACAGGGGACTACCCTGCACACCTGCTCATGTCCCCCTGCACCCCCACCCCCCAGCAGTGCAGGGACAGCCTCCACCAGGCCCCCACCCATGTCTCCCACCACCCCCACCCCCCAGCATTGCAGGGGCAGCCTGCACCAGGCCCCCACCCATGTCTCCCACCACCCCCACCCCCCAGCAGTGCAGGGGCATCCTCCACCAGGCCCCCACTGATGTCTCCCACCACCCCCACACCCCAGCAGTGCAGGGGCAGCCTCCACCAGGCCCCCACTCATGTCTCCCACCACCCCCACCCCCCAGCCACCAGGGGCAGCCTCCACCAGGCCCCCACCCATGTCTCCCACCACCCCCACCCCCCAGCCACCAGGGGCAGCCTCCACCAGGCCCCCACTCATGCCCGACTCATGTCTCCCACCACCCCCACCCCCAGCACTGTGGGGTACCTGCCAGCAGGCCCCCACCCATGTCACCCACCACCCCCACCCCCCAGCCACCAGGGGCACCCACCACCAGGCCCCCACCCATGTCTCCTACCACCCCCACCCCCCAGCAGTGCAGGGGCAGCCTCCACCAGGCCCCCACCCATGTCACCCACCACCCCCGACCCCCAGCAGTGCAGGGGCAGCCTCCACCAGGCCCACACTCATGTCCCCTATCACCCCCACCCCTCCGCCACCATGGGCACCCTCCACCAGGCCCCCACTCATGTCTCCCAGCGTGCTACGTGTATTTCAGGGGTGCGTGCGAAGTTCCACTCGCGAATAGCCTGGGCGCGTGTATTTCAGGGGTGCGCGGGAAGTTCCACACGCGAATAGCATGGGCGCATGCATTTCAGGGGTGCGCGGGAAGTTTTACATGCGATTTCAGCAGGGTACGTGTATTTCAGGGGTGCGCGGGAATTCTCACACGCGATTTGGCTTGGTACGTGTATTACAGGGGTGCGTGGGAAGTTACACACGCGATTAGGCTGGGTGGGTCCTCACAGGTGTTCCCTGTACACCCTCCACGGCCCCTGCAGACAGCCCACAAAACAGGGGACCACCCTGCACACCTGCTCATGTCCCCCTGCACCCCCACCCCCCAGCAGTGCAGGGGCAGCCTCCACCAGGCCCCCACCCATGTCTCCCACCACCCCCACCCCCCAGCAGTGCAGGGGCAGCCTGCACCAGGCCCCCACCCATGTCTCCCACCACCCCCACCCCCCAGCAGTGCAGGGGCATCCTCCACCAGGCCCCCACCCATGTCTCCCACCACCCCCACCCCCCAGCAGTGCAGGGGCAGCCTCCACCAGGCCCCCACTCATGTCTCCCACCACCCCCACCCCCCAGCCACCAGGGGCAGCCTCCACCAGGCCCCCACCCATGTCTCCCACCACCCCCACCCCCCAGCACTGTGGGGCACCTGCCAGCAGGCCCCCACCCATGTCACCCACCACCCCCACCCCCCAGCAGTGCAGGGGCAGCCTCCACCAGGCCCCCACTCATGTCTCCCACCACCCCCACCCCCCAGCCACCAGGGGCACCCTCCACCAGGCCCCCACTCATGCCCGACTCATGTCTCCCACCACCCCCACCCCCCAGCAGTGCAGGGGCATCCTCCACCAGGCCCCCACCCATGTCTCCCACCACCCCCACCCCCCAGCAGTGCAGGGGCAGCCTCCACCAGGCCCCCACCCATGTCTCCCACCACCCCCACGCACTGTGGGGCACCTGCCAGCAGGCCCCAACCCATGTCACCCACCACCCCCACCCCCCAGCAGTGCAGGGGCATCCTCCACCAGGCCCCCACCCATGTCTCCCACCACCCCCCCCCCCAGCAGTGCAGGGGCAGCCTCCACCAGGCCCACACTCATGTCCCCTATCACCCCCAACCCCCGCCACCAGGGGCACCCTCCACCAGGCCCCCACTCATGCCCGACTCATGTCTCCCACCACCCCCACCCCCCAGCAGTGCAGGGGCATCCTCCACCAGGCCCCCACCCATGTCTCCCACCACCCCCACCCCCCAGCACTGTGGGGCACCTGCCAGCAGGCCCCAACCCATGTCACCCACCACCCCCACCCCCCAGCAGTGCAGGGGCATCCTCCACCAGGCCCACACTCATGTCCCCTATCACCCCCACCCCCTGCCACCAGGGGCACCCTCCACCAGGCCCCCACTCATGCCCGACTCATGTCTCCCACCACCCCCACCCCCCAGCAGTGCAGGGGCATCCTCCACCAGGTCCCCACCCATGTCTCCCACCACCCCCACCCCCCAGCAGTGCAGGGGCATCCTCCACCAGGCCCCCACCCATGTCTCCCACCACCCCCACCCCGCCAGCACTGTGGGGCACCTGCCAGCAGGCCCCAACCCATGTCACCCACCACCCCCACCCCCCAGCAGTGCAGGGGCATCCTCCACCAGGCCCACACTCATGTCCCCTATCACCCCCACCCCCCGCCACCAGGGGCACCCTCCACCAGGCCCCCACTCATGTCTCCCAGCGTGCTACGTGCATTTCAGGGGTGCGCGGGAAGTTCCACTCGCGAATAGCCTGGGCGCGTGTATTTCAGGGGTGCGCGGGAAGTTCCACACGCGAATAGCATGGGCGCATGCATTTCAGGGGTGCGCGGGAAGTTTTACATGCGATTTCAGCAGGGTACGTGTATTTCAGGGGTGCGCGGGAATTCTCACACGCGATTTGGCTTGGTACGTGTATTACAGGGGTGCGTGGGAAGTTACACACGCGATTAGGCTGAGTGGGTCCTCACAGGTGTTCCCTGTACACCCTCCACGGCCCCTGCAGACAGCCCACAAAACAGGGGACCACCCTGCACACCTGCTCATGTCCCCCTGCACCCCCACCCCCCAGCAGTGCAGGGGCAGCCTCCACCAGGCCCCCACCCATGTCTCCCACCACCCCCACCCCCCAGCAGTGCAGGGGCAGCCTGCACCAGGCCCCCACCCATGTCTCCCACCACCCCCACCCCCCAGCAGTGCAGGGGCATCCTCCACCAGGCCCCCACCCATGTCTCTCACCACCCCCACCCCCCAGCAGTGCAGGGGCAGCCTCCACCAGGCCCCCACTCATGTCTCCCACCACCCCCACCCCCCAGCCACCAGGGGCAGCCTCCACCAGGCCCCCACCCATGTCTCCCACCACCCCCACCCCCCAGCACTGTGGGGCACCTGCCAGCAGGCCCCCACCCATGTAACCCACCACCCCCACCCCCCAGCAGTGCAGGGGCAGCCTCCACCAGGCCCCCACTCATGTCTCCCACCACCCCCACCCCCCAGCCACCAGGGGCACCCTCCACCAGGCCCCCACTCATGCCCGACTCATGTCTCCCACCACCCCCACCCCCCAGCAGTGCAGGGGCATCCTCCACCAGGCCCCCACCCATGTCTCCCACCACCCCCACCCCCCAGCAGTGCAGGGGCAGCCTCCACCAGGCCCCCACCCATGTCTCCCACCACCCCCACGCACTGTGGGGCACCTGCCAGCAGGCCCCAACCCATGTCACCCACCACCCCCACCCCCCAGCAGTGCAGGGGCATCCTCCACCAGGCCCCCACCCATGTCTCCCACCACCCCCACCCCCCAGCAGTGCAGGGGCAGCCTCCACCAGGCCCACACTCATGTCCCCTATCACCCCCAACCCCCGCCACCAGGGGCACCCTCCACCAGGCCCCCACTCATGCCCGACTCATGTCTCCCACCACCCCCACCCCCCAGCAGTGCAGGGGCATCCTCCACCAGGCCCCCACCCATGTCTCCCACCACCCCCACCCCCCAGCACTGTGGGGCACCTGCCAGCAGGCCCCAACCCATGTCACCCACCACCCCCACCCCCCAGCAGTGCAGGGGCATCCTCCACCAGGCCCACACTCATGTCCCCTATCACCCCCACCCCCCGCCACCAGGGGCACCCTCCACCAGGCCCCCACTCATGCCCGACTCATGTCTCCCACCACCCCCACCCCCCAGCAGTGCAGGGGCATCCTCCACCAGGTCCCCACCCATGTCTCCCACCACCCCCACCCCCCAGCAGTGCAGGGGCATCCTCCACCAGGCCCCCACCCATGTCTCCCACCACCCCCACCCCCCAGCACTGTGGGGCACCTGCCAGCAGGCCCCAACCCATGTCACCCACCACCCCCACCCCCCAGCAGTGCAGGGGCATCCTCCACCAGGCCCACACTCATGTCCCCTATCACCCCCACCCCCCGCCACCAGGGGCACCCTCCACCAGGCCCCCACTCATGTCTCCCAGCGTGCTACGTGCATTTCAGGGGTGCGCGGGAAGTTCCACTCGCGAATAGCCTGGGCGCGTGTATTTCAGGGGTGCGCGGGAAGTTCCACACGCGAATAGCCTGGGCGCATGCATTTCAGGGGTGCGCGGGAAGTTTTACACGCGATTTCAGCAGGGTACGTGTATTTCAGGGGTGCGCGGGAATTCTCACACGCGATTTGGCTTGGTACGTGTATTACAGGGGTGCGTGGGAAGTTACACACGCGATTAAGCTGGGTGGGTCCTCACAGGTGTTCCCTGTACACCCTCCACGGTCCCTGCAGGCAGCCCACAAAACAGGGGACTACCCTGCACACCTGCTCATGTCCCCCTGCACCCCCACCCCCCAGCAGTGCAGGGGCAGCCTCCACCAGGCCCCCACCCATGTCTCCCACCACCCCCACCCCCCAGCAGTGCAGGTGCAGCCTCCACCAGGCCCCCACCCATGTCTCCCACCGCCCCCCACGCCCCAGTAGTGCAGGGGCATCCTCCACCAGGCCCCCACCCATGTCTCCCACCACCCCCACCCCCCAGCAGTGCAGGGGCAGCCTCCACCAGGCCCCCACTCATGTCTCCCAACACCCCCACCCCCCAGCCACCAGGGGCAGCCTCCACCAGGCCCCCACCCATGTCTCCCACCACCCCCACCCCCCTGCACTGTGGGGCACCTGCCAGCAGGCCCCCACCCATGTCACCCACCACCCCCACCCCCCAGCAGTGCAGGGGCAGCCTCCACCAGGCCCCCACTCATGTCTCCCACCACCCCCACCCCCCAGCCACCAGGTGCACCCTCCACCAGGCCCCCACTCATGCCCGACTCATGTCTCCCACCACCCCCACCCCCCAGCAGTGCAGGGGCATCCTCCACCAGGCCCCCACCCATGTCACCCACCACCCCCACCCCCCAGCAGTGCAGGGGCATCCTCCACCAGGCCCCCACCCATGTCTCCCACCACCCCCACCCCCCAGCACTGTGGGGCACCTGCCAGCAGGCCCCCACCCATGTCACCCACCACCCCCACCCCCCAGCAGTGCAGGGGCATCCTCCACCAGGCCCCCACCCATGTCTCCCACCACCCCCACTCCCCAGCAGTGCAGGGGCAGCCTCCACCAGGCCCCCACCCATGTCACCCACCACCCCCACCCCCCAGCAGTGCAGGGGCAGCAGGCAGTCAGGCAGCAGCAGGTGGGAGCGTGCTCGAGGCTCTGGGGGGCAGTAGTTCGGCCTTCCGGGCAGGAGCGTGGTATTCCGTGTGCGTACACATGGCCAGCTTGGTACGGAGTGATTTGGCACGTAAAAATCCTGCACATCAGCGTGAAAACCGAGGAAAGGCCCTTAGCGCGTAAGCGCGTCTGTGACGTGACCCGCACAGGTGTTTCCCACACAGCACGTGATGACAGAGCACACGTGGAAAGACTGCACGTCAGAGTGTAATCGCGTGTGATTGGTGGAAATGGCTGTACACGCAGAAGTGACAAAGCGTGTGATTGGTGGAAATGGCCCTACACGCAGAAGTGACAAAGCGTGTAATTGGTGGAAATGGCCCTACAGGCAGAAGTGACAAAGCGTGTAATTGGTGGAAATGGCCCTACACGCAGAAGTGACAAAGCATGTAATTGGTGGAAATGGCCCAAGCGCGTACACGCCGCGTAAGTGACGCTGGACGTGTGGGCCTGTATAAAAGGTATGTGTAGAACACGTTTTCCTTGTACGTGCTTTTCGTGGAGAGCGAGTGGGTGAATTCTGTACTTCTTGTCGTTTCACACGCGATTTACTTCACGGCGTTTCAAGTTCGTATTCCCTGTTACCTCTGACAGCTTTTTCTCTTTTTTCTCTTTTACTGGTTTACCTGGGCCTGTTCCCTCAAACAGTGTTCCCTTCTACTGTTGTCCTGTCTCCTCAGACAGCGTACAAATCTTCTTTTGGCGGGGGTGTTGCCAACCAAACGTGCTCCTTTTACACGCTCGTTTACCAGGCAGACGGTGAGTCACGCACGTATCTAACATCTGTGCTTGCCCCGTGTGTAGCCTACCCCTTCAGAGGTCATTCTAGGCTGCGTGTGACACGCATACGTTCATTCTTGTGTTACTGGGTGCCACAGCGTAGTGCAGGTTTTTCTTTCTGCACACGTGGTCTAGGAGGGGTTGCGTGCACGTCATCTCCCTTTTTTGGGCCTCCTGTGCGTTGCGTGACCCGTCATCTTTCCCCAGGGGTTACATTCAGCTTTGCTAGAGCACTAGGGTACAATTACCATCTGGTACCCAACCCCTTTGACCCCCAATTGCCCAGGACAATAGTCTACATCCACTCCCATACGCACATTAACATCAGTGCCATGGCTGGGAGGCGAGGATTCCGTAAGGGTGGCAAAGGTGGAAGAGCCACAAGTGGTGGCCGTGGTGGATCCGGTAGGGGACGTGGTCGTAACTTGCAGGGTGAGCCTGTCCCCCCATGTGTGGAGGACCAGTCACGGGCACCCATAATCCCCCCCTCCACCCACTCCCGTTGAGGCTGATGTGGCTGACACCATCCATGCTCAGCCCTTGTTGGACCAGCCCATTGTGGCACCAGACCTGGCTGACTCCATGGCTGACTTCCAGGTCAGCAGGGCTACGACACGTGCGCTGGTGCATGTTGATGCCATCATGCCACGTGGATCTGGGACAGCAAGGTCATCTGCTGCACCAAGGAGGCAGGGCGGAGAGGCTGCAGGGGCAGCTGCGGCTCCATCCACCCCAGCCCTCACACACCCAGCCAGGACAGTGTCGGTCCTAGTCCATGCTGCTGACATTCCCCCTGACACCATCACACTAGAGCCAATGCCTGCACCAACTCCCATGCTGAGTGTGCAATCCCACACTCCTGATACAGAGTCCACCAGGGCTTCTGCCCCTAGTGTCCAGAGCGGCGCAGGACACTCAGGATCACCACCATCTTCCAAGCGGAAGAGGAAGAGTGCTCGTCCGGCACAGGCTGATGCCCCAGACACGGCTACACAGTCCGGCCCGTCCAGGAAGCCCAGCTTCACGGATGACGAACTGAATGCACTTGTCGAGTATGTGTCCGGATATGACAACGAGATGGTCATTGTTGCAGGATCCAAGACCACACCTGCACAACGCCAGGCACACTGGCAGACCGTTGCGGACATCGTAAGTGACCTTGGAATCGTGAGGCGCACAGCCAATGATTGCTATAAGCGCTTGAGTGACCTAAAGCGCAGGGCAAAGAGTAAGCTGGCCTCAAGTCATGCCGCAACTCTAGTGACTGGAGGTGGGTCTCCAGTAGTAGACATGGAACTCACTCCACATGAGTCAGTCACTGGGACCTACGTCACGGAGGAACAGATCCAAGGCGTGGGAGATCTGGCTGATTACGAGGCATTGTCCGGTGAGTGCACATGCATGTGTGTGTCATCCATGTGCATGGTGTGTGTGTGAGGGCTTCTGTTTGTGTGCCAGGTGAGAGTGTGTGCGCCTGAGTCGTATGGGTCAGCCATGTGCTTCATGCAATACTTCCTGCGCAGCTGCATTTGGCCATAGCAGTATCCCTTCTGCCAACAGTAGACATCTAGCCCAACTGCACGCCAGTTGCCCTTGAAGTGTCACCTTGCCACAACATTGTTGCTTATTTTTCACTGTTCATTCAGTCAGATTGTTTGCATTCCCCCACTTTTACTAGCCATGTCGCTGTCCACTAGTCACATGTCTGACATGGCTATGGTGAAGTGGATTGACTTTGTTACCTGGATATCATTTGTACACACATGTCCCTGTGCAATTGGACCATTTCAGACTGGCAGCTCCAGGTGAAAAATCTGACCTGTTAGAATTAGAAAAGCAATTACATGCGGGAACTGGACTGAATGAATAGGTGCTGCCCTCCTCTCCATCTTCACTCAATAGCAATGGTACATGCCATCTGTGTGATGGCATGTGTGTTTCACCTGGCAATCACAGGCCAATGTGTGATGCCACTGCCAGGCAGCATGCAGAAAATGTGTTCATTTTCCATCTTGGTGTCATCAGTGTGTGCCATTTGCCTGCACTTCATACGCAGTGAGGGTGCATGCATGGGAGGGTTTTAGTCATGTGGGACATGTGTCAATCAAGTACTGGTTCGCTTGCTTCTCAGCCCTCATTGTGTGCCATGGTGCTAATGCCTGTTTCCATTTCTTTGTTTTCATGTCTTTGCAGGGGAAGACGCACCTGATACTGCTGGGGTTGTGGAGATGGTGCAGACCCAGGAGGGGTCCGAGGGCCGACCAACCACCAGTGAGGGACGTGGTGTGGTGGTGGGGAGAACCCACAAGTGCTGCAGGTCGTGCTCTCAAGGAGTGTCTCTGGCTGCACCTCCCCCGAGCTGTACTCAGGTGTTGACTCGGATGAGACCTACGTGCCGTCGCAGGTGAGTGTTCCAGGGAGGGATTCTGTTCTGTCTCACCCACCTGCACCAGGGTCAGAACCCTCCATGGGGATGTCAGTGTTGGCAGCTACGCCTTTGGTGGTTACGGATGCAGGGTCACACTCTGCGACATCTGATCCTGTTCCTGGGCCAGCAGATCAGAGGGGGAATGCCGTCCTGCAGCCTCAGGCAGTGCCGGCACAGCAAGGCGCAGTTCGCCTTGCCCCAGACAGGTGTGGTGCCCGCCGACGTGGTGGCCATACGCCACCTGGCAATACCGCATGGGAGCAATCCATTTACGGTATGGCAACCCAACAGGCTGCATCATCCGAGATGATGGCTCAGGCCATGGATAGGGTGGCCACTTCCATTGTCCCCCCAGAAAGGCTGATGGAGCGACTAGAGATTGCAACCGACTCCATCTGCCAGTCACACAGGGAGGACATGTTGGGGTCCAACAGGGACAGGCGGGCGGCACTGGCGACTCTGCAGGAGGCCATCTCCATTGAGTCCCAGGGCCACAGGGAAGCCCTGAGGCAGGAGCTCCTTCACCTCAGGACGACTCTTGTTGAGCTTGAGGCTTCAACACACCAAAGGACAGAACAGCAGCTGGAGCGTCTCACCCGTACGCTCTCAGCTGAGATGCAGGCAACGAGGGCGGAGGTCCGGGCATCCCGTGAGTTGTTGCATGGGGACCTCCGCACACTCATCCTCCAGAACCAGACCTACCACACCCGCATGCTTGCAGCCATGGAGGAGCAGACTAGGGCCGTGCGTGGGCTGCCTCCCATAGTGCAACCACCTCCGGATGCAGCTGCACAGGGTGATAATAGCGACAGCAGTGATACTCCCACAACAGGGTAGCCGTGTGGGCCATGAGCCCATGGAGGTGTTTTATTTTCCCAGGATCCACGCAGGTGGGTTCTGGTGTGCATCCTGTCCTCGGACCTCCTGGGTGGCCTCCCCAACCCCCCCGGGCCCATCAATGGCCATTTTTGATTGTTTCTTATTTTTATTTTTATTGTTATTTATTTTATTCCCTATTTTTTTGGGACGATTTGTTGGCTTCCGTGGTTCCTGTGGGCATACGCTGCATTGTGGCTGGGCACATGCAGGCTTGTAATGTATTTGGTTCAGATGCTTGGGTTTGAGTCACACACACCCCTCCTGCTTCCCGTTTCCATGGGCTTGCAAAGGGTGTGCCCAAGTGACAGTGAATTACACAGTGACGTTGGACTCCCATGAGCTGTGTGGGCAGTCTGTAGTCAATACTGTGTATACATTCCTAGTGCATATTGCTGTTGTGTTGTACACTGCATGTTGCATTGATGTGTAACTCATCTTCTGTGTCTACCTCCCAATTTGCAGGTCCCTTCCTCATGTCTACACAAGGACCTCTAGTCTGGAGATGGGGTCCATGTTGGCAGCAGTGCACCTACAACTCTACATGGCGCCAACACTGCACAGTTGGTGGTGGTGGGAGTGCAGGCATTTCCAGGTGGTGAGACTACTAATATGTAAAATTTGTGATGTCATGTTAATGGTAGTACGTGCTCAAGTATGTTGTTGGTCCGGCATTGCTGTGAGCATTTCAGGTGTTGCAGGTTTCTAATAGGGACACTGTACATAGTGACACTAGTGTCATGTTGTGGGGACTACTTTGTTTACCTGCAAATAGCATGACATGGCACGGTGTGTCGTGTGGCGGTGCTGGGGTTGGGTTGGCTGACATGGCACTGTCCTCTTGTTGCATTTTGCAAGTGGGTATTCTTTTTAGCTGCTTGAATGTGTAACTCCACAAAACTGCATTGGTGGTGTCTGTGTGGGTAGGGATGCACACATTGTGATACTTCCAGGTGAACAATCTCAGGCTGATATGGTATTCACGGTTCATTCTCCAGACATTCAGGATCAGTGTCAGGTTGAGTCATCATTGATTGTCAGATGGAATGTGCCAGGGCAGTGTGCACTCCACAGGGTTGTGATTTCTATGTGAAGTAATTAGCCACTAGCTGTGTACGGGCTGCCTCCCCACGTGCCCTTTCCCCTCCCATGCGCAGCGGCTGTGCATGTGGTTGGGGATGTGGGGCCACCACCATGTCCACGGCCAGGCCCCGGCGTGTTGCAACGTTGTGCAGGACACATGCTGCCACTATGATCCTGCACACTACTGGGGGAGCGTATAACAGCTGCCCGCCAGAACGGTCAAGGGAGCGAAAGCGTGACTTTAGCACTCCGAATGTGCGCTCCGGGTTGTAATGTGGGCTGTGTTATATCTTACCTCGGGTGGCGTGGTGGGGTTCCGAATCGGCGTCATCATGTGGGGGCTGAGAGGGTAGGCACTGTCCCCTGTGGAGGTGGTGATTGGTATCATTGGTGGGGTTGTGACCTTGCTCAGTATCCAACATGCATGCATGCATGTGCAGTGGCATACATACTCACCAAGCAGCCATGTATCGCCATGCCGCCCAGCATCTAGGTCCCGGCATAGGGTGGACATTCAGTAAATGAAGCTGTCGTGGGTGGAGCCGGGATAGTTGGCATATACTGAGGTGATGATTCCCTTGGCATTACATACTACCTGCACGTTGATGGAATGCCAGTGCTTGCGGTTCCTATAGATGTGCTCAGATGCCCTGGGGGGACGTAGAGCCACATGGGTGCAGTCGATGGCACCTAGCACTTTGGGGAATCGTGCCACACCGTAAAAATCCAGGGCGGCAGCATGCCTTTCTGCAGGTGTTCTGGGCAGGTATATGTGCCTGCGGACTGATGGGCGTGCAGTGATGATGTTCAAGACCTGGTGTAGGCAGCGTGACTGGGTGGCCTGTGACACCCCACCCACTATGGCACTTGTCCGCTGAAATGATCCAGTGGCTAAGAAGTGCAGTACATTGAGGACCTTCTCCAGGGGGCTGAGTGCTTGGGAGCACAGGGTGGGTGATGTGAGGTCATCCTCCCACTCACTCACCAGGTCCAGTATTATGTGTGGTGGAAACCTGTACCTTCCATACACCTGGTCATCAGGCATCACGAAAAGGCTGGTTCTGGGTGTGAATATTCTGACCCTGACTATCCTCCTCCTCCTCCTTTGGTAGCCCACTGCCACTGCTGCTAGGAACGGTATGTTCATCCTGGCGTCTGGCTTGTTATTGTTAAAGTGCGCAAATTCATGCTTTGCGCGTGTTCTAGGCGAGCGTGTGACCCGCGCACCCCTGGAATCCAGTTCCCAGTCCAATAGCGTGTGGAAATTCACACGCACAACGGGATACAGGTGCGCTGACGTACTTGCGTGTGTAAGTGCCCGCGCACCCCTGAAATACACGTACATAGGCCAATCGCATGTACGCGCACTTTTGTCCAATTACACGCGATGACACTCTGACATGCAGTATTTACACGTGTGCTCCGTCATCACGTGCTGGGTGGGGAACACCCGTGCGGGTCACGTCACATATGCGCTTACGCGCTGAGGGACTCTGGACCAATAGAATCGCGTATGCGTGCTTACGCGCTTACGCGCTAAGGGCCTTTCCTCGGATTTCACGCTGACGTGCCGAATTTTCACGTGCCAAATCACTCCGTATCAAGCTGGCCACGCGAAAACACACGGAAGACCACGCTCCTGCCCAGAAGGCCGAGTTACTGCCCCCCAGTGCCCTGAGCAGCCTCCCACGTGCCATCTGCTGCTGCCTGCCTGCCTGCCTGCCTGCTGCCACCGTGCCCTGCCATTTGGTGCCTGCACATCAGCCATCTGCAGGGGTCCAGTTGCTGTGTCCACCCCTGCTGGAACTGAAGACTCCCGACTGGGATTACATTGCTCCAGAGCCCAGCCCCAGGACCCAGTTGCCCACCCACACCTGCCTCTGGGGTTGCCATGTCGGGCACTTCCACATCTGGCACCAGTGGCAACCCCAGGCCAGAGGGGCAGAGGGGCACCAGCTTCACTGCCACCGAAGTTGGTGTCCTGGTGGAGCATGTCCTGGGGCAGTATGATGCCCTCTTTGGATCGTCCCGCGCCAGCAAGGATGGACGGGAGAGGATCTGGGCCGACTGTGTGGTTGCCATCAACGCGGAGGGGGTGGCAACCCGCAACGTCCAGAAGATCAAGAAGCGCTGGGAGGACTTGAGGTCCAGGACCCTTGTGAAGGCCCGGCGCCTCGTGGAGGGGGGCCGGGGCCGCATGAGTTCCATCCAGATGAGGGTCCTGGAACGCGTACGCCCAGCGCTCCACGCCCAGATCCTTGAGAGGGAGGCCCGTCTGGAGTTGAGCGGTAAGTGTCCAAGCATTACTGTGTGACACAGGGCATGTTGCTGTGTGCTGGGTCTATGATACTTGCCTGTATGTGTGCCATAGGCCATGTATGCATGTATGTGTGCATGGACATCATGGTAATGCATGTGCAACCAGTGATGTGTGACCCACATGGTTGTTGCATGTGTTCAAATGCCGCATGGGGACCCCTATGCAGATTTTGAACATGAGAGCATGCCAGTCTCTGTACCGGGACATGGGTGGGGGTGAGGGATGGGTGCTGATGCCAGGTACATATGTGGTAGCCATGTCTGCGTGGCTGACCTGCGTGTCTGTGACTTGTGCATGCCGTGGATGCATGACACATGTGTGTGACAATGCACAGATTCAGTGAAGCAGCCAAATTGCCCTTGTATCCGCTGTGTTTGTTGTGTTTGGGGCCAGATGGATGTGACTGAGGTGAAGTGTGTGCATGTGAAAGGCATGAGCCATGATGCATGTGAGTTCCATATCATTGAATGTTTCAAGAGTCCATTGGACATGCATGGAAATGTCCATGGCATGCAGCATGCCTGTTACTGTGTGTGTTTTGCCTGGACTGACCCATGTGTTGTGGAGGGACATGATGGAAGTGTACTTTGACAGTGGTGGTCATCTGCTATTGCTTCCTGTCTAGGGGACCATTGTACAGTACCCTGATGCTTGTGTTCTTTGTCTCCCTCTACGCAGCGACTAGTGAAGAAGAGGGCGGAGACGGCGCTGTGGAGCAAGGCGGCGGGGATGCCCCCACGGCTGCAGCGGAAGGGGTGGGTGAGCCCCCACAGGGGCCTGCTACGGTGGGAGACGGTGAGGAGCCATCCAGGTTGGTGGTTTGCACAGAGGAGGAGGAGGCCGCCACTGGGGCACACATGGGGCCTGGTGGGGGCATCCCTGCTGGTGCAAGTGGTGCAGTCCAGGGCCAGGGGCAGGAGGCAGCACAGGTCACCGTGGAGGGGCCTGTGCATGTCGCTGTCCCTGACCCTGTGAGTGCACCACCATGCACCAGCAGGGATGCCCCGTCCCAGGCCCGTCCGCAGGTAGAGGGGATGTCCATGTCACCTGACTCCCCTCCACCTGCGGACGTGGGAACCCCTGGCCGTGTGGAGAAGGTCCTGATTGGGGTCGCGATGAGCACGGCTGTGATTCGTGATGCCGTGCGTGCTTCCCGGGAGGAGCACGCATGTCATCACGAAGTGCACCGTGCCGACGTGGCCCAATTGGGATCGCCCATGTTCGGGGGTTTCCTGCATGTGTTGGCCAATGTGGCGGCCCTCTCCTCCTCTGTGCAGGCTATACACCAGTCGTTCTCCTTGCCGTCTTCCAGCCCAGATGCCACCAGGGCCCCCTGTGGACCTGCCCCGACCAATGCAGCCAGCTCGGTGGGGATCCCATCCCTGCCACAGTTGGGAGTCGGAGGTCCAGCAGGGGTGGACAACACAGCAACTGGACCCCAGCAGATGGAAGATGTGACAGCATCATCAGGCAGGGCACGTGCACGACGGCGTCGGTGGTTTCCATCAGCCTGGATGCCGTCGTGCTGGCAGAGGCAGCGGCGTCGGAGGCAGCAGCGGGCTCGACGTGGGAGGCATCATGGCTCGGGGCCATCAAGATCAGAGGGGCAGGCATCGGCCGGAGGGCAGGGCAACCCTGGGATGGTGGTGTCTTCTGTGTGGGAGCAGTTGGTCCAGCGGATAGGTGCGGAGCAGCAGTGGGCGGAAGAGGAGCGGCTCACCATGGTCAGGGCGGAGTTCTCCATGCGTCGGGCGTTGAGGCGGGCTGAGTGCCTTTGAGGAAGCTCGCAGGGAGTTTGAGCTGGACATGCGGTTATCCCTGCGAGACCTCGGGGCCAGGACAGAGTCCCGCCTCCAGGACATCGACATGGAGTTCGATGATGCCCTGGCCAGCAACATCACCGAGTGAGCCGCAGGACTTGCCCGCTGCCTTTGTATATAGTTATTTAGTTAGTTAGTGTTAGGTTTCCTTTATTCATTTTTATTTATTTGGACCGCTCGGACAATGGCCACTTTTTTGTATATATTTTTTCATTAGGTAGTAGTAGGTTTCATTTATGGTGTTGGGCTCATGGACCCTTGAATTTTCGTGTATATAGTTTGCTTTTTGAATGGACATTTCCTTTATTAATTATTGTGTTCACCATGAGGAAATGGTTTTTCATTATTTTCCTTCCACATGATTTTGCTTTGGACTACATTTGTTTTTGGATTCCTATTTTTTTTTATTTTTTTACATTTGTTCTTGGACATGGACCTTTTATTTTGTTATCCCCATTGTTGTGTGTTTGATTTGTTTACTTATTTCACATCTTTAATACAATTTTATTTTACTTTCACTTGTGGTATTTTCTCATTGGTTTCATACATGTCATGATATGGGTTTTGACATTCACTTGCACCCGTTGTGTATGTGTGTGTGACGGACATGTGTTCATTTACATACTTGCCATTGGGGTTGTATCATGTAATTGCATTCACTATGTGGGTGGATGCAATCCTTGCCTGGGTGTTTGTGCTGGGTATGCTGCCCATTACTGCCATGATTGAGTATCGTCAGGACCTGGGGGCAGGGGGACATGTGTGGGTGCCTGGTGGAGGGTGCCCCTGGATGGTGGGGGGTGGGGGTGGTGGGAGACATGAGTGGGGGCCTGGTGGAGGCTGCCCCTGGTGACTGGGGGGGTGGGGGTGGTGGGAGACATGACTGGGGGCCTGGTGGAGGGTGCCCCTGGATGCTGGGGGGTGGGGGTGGTGGGAGACATGGGTGGGGGCCTGGTGGAGGATGCCCCTGGATGGTGGGGGGTGGGGGTGGTGGGAGACATGAGTGGGGGCCTGGTGGAGGCTGCCCCTGGTGACTGGGGGGGGGGTGGTGGGAGACATGACTGGGGGCCTGGTGGAGGGTGCCCCTGGATGCTGCGGGGTGGGGGTGGTGGGAGACTTGGTGGGGCCTGGTGGAGGGTGCCCCTGGATGCTGGGGGGTGGGGGTGGTGGGAGACATGAGTGGGGGCCTGGTGGAGGCTGCCCCTGGTGACTGGGGGGTTGGGGTGGTGGGAGACATGAGTGGGGGCCTGGTGGAGGCTGCCCCTGCACTGCTGGGGGTTGGGGGTGGTGGGAGACATGGGTGGGGGCCTGGTGGAGGGTGCCCCTGGTGACTGGGGGGGTGGGGGTGGTGGGAGACATGAGTGGGGGCCTGGTGGAGGGTGCCCCTGCACTGCTGGGGGTTGGGGGTGGTGGGAGACATGGGTGGGGGCCTGGTAGAGGGTGCCCCTGGATGGTGGGTGGTGGGGGTGGTGGGAGACATGAGTGGGGGCCTGGTGGAGGGTGCCCCTGGTGGCGGGGGGGTGGGGGTGGTGGGAGACATGGGTGGGGGCCTGGTGGAGGGTGCCCCTGCACTGCTGGGGGTTGGGGGTGGTGGGAGACATGAGTGGGGGCCTGGTGGAGGCTGCCCCTGGTGACTGGGGGGGTGAGGGTGGTGGGGGACATGAGTGGGGGCCTGGTGGAGGGTGCCCCTGGTGACTGGGGGGGTGGGGGTGGTGGGAGACATGAGTGGGGGCCTGGTGGAGGGTGCCCCTGGTGGTGGGTGGTGGGGGTGGTGGGCGACATGAGTGGGGGCCTGGTGGAGGGTGCCCCTGATGACTGGGGGGGTGGGGGTGGTGGGAGACATGAGTGGGGGCCTGGTGGAGGGTGCCCCTGGTGACTGGGGGGGTGGGGGTGGTGGGAGACATGAGTGGGGGCCTGGTGGAGGGTGCCCCTGCACTGCTGGGGGGTGGGGGTGATAGGGGCTCATGGGTGGGGGCCTGGTGGAGGGTGCCCCTGGATGCTGGGGGGTGGGGGTGGTGGGAGACATGGGTGGGGGCCTGGTGGAGGGTGCCCCTGGATGGTGGGGGGTGGGGGTGGTGGGAGACATGAGTGGGGGCCTGGTGGAGGGTGCCCCTGGTGGCGGGGGGGTGGGGGTGGTGGGAGACATGGGTGGGGGCCTGGTGGAGGGTGCCCCTGCACTGCTGGGGGTTGGGGGTGGTGGGAGACATGAGTGGGGGCCTGGTGGAGGCTGCCCCTGGTGACTGGGGGGGTGGGGGTGGTGGGAGACATGAGTGGGGGCCTGGTGGAGGGTGCCCCTGGTGACTGGGGGGGTGGGGTGGTGGGAGACATGAGTGGGGGCCTGGTGGAGGGTGCCCCTGGTGGCGGGGGGGTGGGGGTGGTGGGAGACATGAGTGGGGGCCTGGTGGAGGGTGCCCCTGATGACTGGGGGGGTGGGGGTGGTGGGAGACATGAGTGGGGGCCTGGTGGAGGGTGCCCCTGGTGACTGGGGGGGTGGGGGTGGTGGGAGACATGAGTGGGGGCCTGGTGGAGGGTGCCCCTGCACTGCTGGGGGGTGGGGGTGATAGGGGCTCATGGGTGGGGGCCTGGTGGAGGGTGCCCCTGGATGCTGGGGTGTGGGGGTGGTGGGAGACATGGGTGGGGGCCTGGTGGAGGGTGCCCCTGGATGCTGGGGGGTGGGGGTGGTGGGAGACATGAGTGGGGGCCTGGTGGAGGGTGCCCCTGGTGACTGGGGTGGTGGGGGTGGTGGGAGACATGAGTGGGGGCCTGGTGGAGGGTGCCCCTGGTGACTGGGGGGTGGGGGTGGTGGGAGACATGAGTGGGGGCCTGGTGGAGGGTGCCCCTGGTGGCGGGGGGGTGGGGGTGGTGGGAGACATGAGTGGGGGCCTGGTGGAGGCTGCCCCTGGTGACTGGGGGGGTGGGGGTGGTGGGAGACATGAGTGGGGGCCTGGTGGAGGGTGCCCCTGGTGACTGGGGGGGTGGGGGTGGTGGGAGACATGAGTGGGGGCCTGGTGGAGGGTGCCCCTGCACAGCTGGGGGGTGGGGGTGATAGGGGACATGGGTGGGGGCCTGGTGGAGGGTGCCCCTAGATGCTGGGGGGTGGGGGTGGTAGGAGACATGGGTGGGGGCCTGGTGGAGGGTGCCCCTGCACTGCTGGGGGTTGGGGGTGGTGGGAGACATGAGTGGGGGCCTGGTGGAGGGTGCCCCTGGTGGCAGGAGGATGGGGGTGGTGGGAGACATGGTGGGGGCCTGGTGGACGGTGCCCCTGCACTGCTGGGGGTTGGGGGTGGTGGGAGACATGAGTGGGGGCCTGGTGGAGGCTGCCCCTGGTGACTGGGGTGGTGGGGGTGGTGGGAGACATGAGTGGGGGCCTGGTGGAGGGTGCCCGTGGTGACTGGGGTTGGGGGTGGTGGGAGACATGAGTGGGGGCCTGGTGGAGGGTGCCCCTGGTGGCGGGGGGGTGGGGGTGGTGGGAGACATGAGCAGGTGTGCAGGGTAGTCCCCTGTTTTGTGGGCTGCCTGCAGGGGCCGTCGAGGGTGTACAGGGAACATCTGTGAGGACCCACCCAGCCTAATTGCGTGTGTGACTTCCCACGCACCCCTGTAATACAGGTACCAAACCAAATCGCGTGTGATAATTCCCGCGCACCCCTGAAATACACGCGCCCAGGCTATTCGCGTGTGGAAATTCCCGCGCACCCCTGAAATACACTTACCCTGCTGTAATCGCGTGTGGGACTTCCCGCGCACCCCTGAAATACATGCGCCCAGGCTATTCGCATGTGGAAATTCCCGTGCACCTCTGAAATACACGTACCCTGCTGTAATCGCATGTGGAACTTCCCGCGCACCCCTGAAATACATACGCCCAGGCTATTCACGTGTGGAACTTCCCGCGCACCCCTGAAAGACACGCGCCCAGGCTATTCGCGTGTGGAACTTCCCGCGCACCCCTGAAATACACGTACCCTGCTGTTATCGCGTGTGGGACTTCCCGCGCACCCCTGAAATACACGCGCCCAGGCTATTCGCGTGTGGAAATTCCCGCGCACCCCTGAAATACATGTACCCTGCTGTAATCGCGTGTGGAACTTCCCGCGCACCCCTGAAATACACGCGCCCAGGCTATTAGCGTGTGGAACTTCCCGCGCACCCCTGAAATACACGCGCCCAGCCTATTCGCGTGTGGAACTTCCCGCGCACCCCTGAAATACACGTACCCTGCTGTAATCGCGTGTGGGACTTCCCGCGCACCCCTGAAATACACGTACCCTGATGGAATGGCGTGTGGAACTTCCCGCGCACCCCTGGAATACACCTACCCTGATGGAATCGCGTGTGGACCTTCCCGCGCACCCCTCAAATCCACGTACCCGGCCAAATTGCGTGTGAGACTTCCCGCGCACCCCGGTATACACGCACACGTATTTTTTATCAGCGTGTCCGTGTTTGTGGGTACCCCTTTGCACGTCATTTGTCCTGGAGGGCCACAGTATAGGACATTCATCATGGCAGTATATGGGTGCTATTTGTTGGCGCACCGTTTGGCGCACATTTCTTACAGCCGCAGAGACGCTACCGCCTGCTTTCTTGTGGCGGTCGTGTTTGTGCCTGTGCGCTGGTTTGAGCGTGCGCTTTTTTGCCCTATTCTATTCCATGAATACGTGTTGTAGGCGAGCGTGTGGGCGTTCCGCGCACTTGTGCCCTGTACTTCCCCCGTGACGCCCACGTTTTTGCAAGTTGTTCCCCATTCCGAGTATTACGCCCGTGTTCCGCCTACTTTTGTTGCGTGCGCCGCGCTATGTGCGAATTTCGCTGTGGCCTGTGCGATTTTCGCTGTGACCTGGCGCACGCTGTTAGATGGCCTGTGCGCCAACGTGCGCGGCGCACTTTTTATCGCACATCCGCTGGTTTTCTCGCGCACGGACTTCCATGAATCGACGTGTGCTGCTTTTCGTGCGATTTTCGCACTTGCACTGCGATTTTCGCTATTCCACTGCGATTCGCACGTTTTTGCCCACTTGCGCCGCGCTAATTATTCCATGAATCGGCATGTCAATATGATTTCAACAACACAATGTAATCACTTTTCTCTGGCAATCCACTCCCCCCTTTATGCAATGCAAGGAAATGGAAGGGAAGCACACAGTTCTCAGAAATGCAATCAAATGTAATTCAGTTCACCCCAGCAAGCTTAGACTACAGGTATAAGTTTGAAATACAGGCAAAAGTGCTTTGATATGTGCTGGCAATGAAGTGAGGAATATGCTGAAAATGCTTTTAATTCCCTTTAGGAGGTTCAGGGTGAGTGAAATATACCTGGGATGAGTTCATGCTCACTTTAGCAAGGATCTAGGAGTAACTAGCAGGTTAAACACATTTTTGGCAAAGGAAAGCAAGGAAGCTGCGGTTTTCACACGTGGCTGGATTTTTAACCAAATTGCGAATCACGGTAAAATTTGCGAATGCGTGAATCACGATTCCTAGCCCAAATGGTTCCAGAGATACGGACGATTAAATAAAGGTAGTTTTTTGGATTTGAAATTTTAAAAGTTCAAAGCGACAGGTTACAGCTTGCAGCTAGAAAATGACAAGTGACAGCTTTGCAAATGACAGGTGACAGTTAGGAGGCAGTTCTGGTTAGATTAAAATAGATTGAATTATATTATTTTAACTAAGAGATTGGTTCTGCACAGTTCTGCTAGGTACTCACAATATATTTTTGAATTAGGCTTCGCCACGGATCTGGTCAGGTTTTGGACTGGACTCCGGTTCTTGTCTCAGCACTTCACAGTGATCTGGGTCAGCTCTCTGGTTCTGCTAACAGCGGTCTGGGTCACTCTGGATCTCTGGCCTCTGGTTCTGGATACTGCTCTGCTTTCTCTGGGTACAGCACTGCTTCTGGATCTTTCTGCACAGCTTTCTCTGGATCCAGCGCTGATATGCACGGCTCCTGGATGCTGCTACCACTGTTAGGTTTGCTGGATGCTGAGGCCTACTGAGAAGAGTTCTCAGTTTGTGGGTTTAGGCCCTTGCTTTGAGTTCTGAATCAAGTTCTTTGGAGTTTTAAAGTCTAAGTGTTAAATTTGGTATCTTCTGGATGTTGTATGGTCCGGCAGAGCGTGTTGCAGCAAATGGAATTGAATCCCCTCTCTAGCTTCCAGTGGCTCTTTTTATGTCTTTTGAAAGTGGGTGTGTGTGCAGCATCACTAGCCAGCCCCTCTCTCAACTGCCCATTGGTCAAGCTTTCCTTTCTCTCTTGATTGGGGAAAAGAAGTGGAGTGTCAGAGCGATGTCATTTAATGGCTTGCAGAAAGGACACTCCCCTGTCAAATTACACACAATCTATATTTGACCTAAAGACATATTTCATAGATACACAGTGGTTTGAAATTACATGCACCCACCACATATCACATGAGGTATACCCTGTTCAAACTCTGCTCTTCCTGGGGGCTTGCATTCAGAAATGGAAACATTTTCGATTTTAGTGGGTTATGCAACCTTGGTTCTTCATTAAAAGTTATACACATATACACGGCCTATCCATACATACTCCAGTAAATTCCCATGTCTCTAGCTTAAACACAGAGTCTGTAGTATACATAAATAGCAGGGTTTTGCCCCAGAACATCACACAAATTGGAGTTTGAGCTTGAATCGAAGGTACATTTTTTAAATGAAGGCTCTCAAAGTTATACATTCCTGTCATTTGATTACAAAGAGTTATCAGTGTTTCTGTAAAATATATATTTTGCTTTCAAATCAGTTCTCAGAGTGTTGGAGTCCGCCTCCAAGACTTGGGCCGGTCAGTGATCACATGTGTCTTCTGGCAGGCAGGCCTTTGTTGACAGGAAACAGTCAAAATCAACATATCCTATTCAAGTGCAAGAGCCTATTGTGTGGTCTCCAGGAGGCTCCCAGCCAGTCTGCCTTCTATCAATCAAGAGGTCATGTGAGATTCTAACTCCTGGTGTGAATCTCTGGAGGTGAGAGGTTTCCCAGCCTTTGGCCTGTTAATTAAATCAGATTGTCTTCTGGGAACAGCATGTGGTTAAGATTTTAATTAACTCCCAGCCTTTGATGTAAAGGCCTCTCCTGCAACTCCTGACATGCAGTTTCCCCTGTCAGAGTTTAGACCGCAAGCGCCACCCTCAGTCAAAAGCGGGTACTGCATGCAATTTTGGGATCTTTCTTGGATTAATGCATTCTAAAAAGGAATGGTTCTTACATGGTAGTAAATCCTTGCTTAACATTGTTTTGATGGGGCTCCTTACAGTAAAATGGTTATGTGGAACCCCACAAAAGGGTTGAATCTTTAAAGTGGTCCGATGAGCCACGATTTCAGCAACTTTTTTACATAAGTACAGTGGATTTTGTTAACAAAGATCTTTCTTTACACTGGTGGGTGGCAAGTTAGGTAACCATTTTGGTGTGCGCACAAACTGCGTGGTTCTCCTGGATTCTGGCGCACATGTGGGCTTTTTGGCCATCTTGCATTTTCTAAGCTCACAGCACCAAATGTTGCAGCATGATAGCTCAAACGTGGGTCAGCACACCCAACAAAGCCCCCCCACGTGACTGCCCTTTGAATTTGAGTCGATGGGGAGTCGGGTGCACAAGGGTTTTGACCCACGCACTGGTCTGTCCACATAATCTTCTTCCAATTCTGCAAATGGCACAGTTCAGCATCTTTTCCTCCATCCGGTACTGATCGATTGTTTCTCCTCGCCGGTCCTGATGGGAATATTGGGCGGTGCCCTGGGCCCCTCGGATCGTCCTCCCAATCTCCGGATCGTCCTCCTTGGCCAGTCTCCAGGTTTTCTTTCTCCTAGGACGACAAAGGAAGAGCGGCAATACCTATTCATAGACATTTTTCCCCCACCATTGATATAGTGGGGTGGCATATACATTTATAGTCAAAACATATGAACATGCACATTTCTTTTTGCATTCAAAAACGAAAACACCCTCATTGGGAAACTCAGAATTTGATAGGCAATATGTAAGATATTTTAAGTTAGAACTGAATTAATCTGAGACAGTACCTTCTAGGATTCCAGAGGATTCCTCCAGTTGTTGCAGAGTGTGCCTGGGATGGCAACACTTCAACTGGTTAATGTGGACCCACTTGTCTTCCCCCTCTGCCAAACCGCCTTTGGGGATGCGGATCTTGTAGGCCACAGGGGAGATTTTGTCTATAATTTCAAACGGTCCCTTCCATGTAGGCAAACATTTTCGCTGTTTCGCCTGGTTTCTTTGGAAATTGTATAGATCGACCCGGTCCCCCACCTGATATTCCTTCCTGGAAGTTTTCAGGTCATAGTGGGTCTTCATACTCTCGGCTGATCTTTCTAGATTCCGCTGAGCATAAGCAAAAGCATGTTGGAGGTGTTTCCTTAAATTCTCCACATACTCATGAGTTGTGGAGGCATTTATCAGTGTCTGCTCTGGGGTCCTGTAGAGCAAATGCTGAGGAAGCACCATCTTGTGCCCAGTCATCAACTCGAATGGTGACATTTTGGTTGCAGATGAAGGGGTAGATCTGATGGCCATTAGGACCAGAGGTAATCGGATATCCCAACTTGGCCCAGAATCTGCCACAAACTTCTTTAATATGCTCACAATGGTTCGGTTATATCTCTCTACTGCCCCAGAAGAAGCTGGCCTGTAAGCAATGTGTAGCTTTCTCTTGACCCCCAGTATCTCCCACATCTTTGTCATTACTTCACTGGTGAAGTGGCTACCCCTGTCTGACTTAATCCTTTGAGGTAGACCAAAACGGGAAAAGATGTGGTTAATCATCAGGGCAGCTGCTGTTTCTGCCTTGCAGTTTGGGGGTGGGAGACATTCCACCCACTTGGTAAACAGGCATGTAACGGTCAACATGTACTTGTTTCCTCTAGTCGAGCGAATCACAGGGCCTCAAAGTCGATTTGCAAATCTGACCATGGCAGTGTCATCCCCGTCTTTTGGAGAGGCGCACGGTGCGTGAGGGATGTTGGCTGAAATTGTGCACACACAAGACACCCCTTCAAGTATTAGTCGAGGTCCTGCCCCATGTGTGGCCAGTATGCAACCTCTCTTAAGATTTCCAGTGTTGTGTGAAACCCCCTATGACCGGCGGTGGCCGCATCATGGGCGTGACTTAACATCAGGCTTCGGAATGAGGTAGGAACCACCCACTGATCGTGGCCAGCTTTGGATTTCCTCACCAGCAAACCGTCTTGGATTCGGAACATTTTTGGACATTTCATCAACACTCTAAGGTCCTCTTTCCCAATGTAATCGGTATCCGTCAGGGGACAGTGCTCAGGGTCCTCAAGGTGTTGGTAAAATTTACCAATTATTGGATCCCCCTTCTGAGCGGTAATCAAATCAGCATCAGGGGTCTCCTTACTCCATTGTGCAATTGAAAGGTCATTGTGAGCATTTGTCTGGGACCTAGTGATAGCAGTGACCCGGATTTCCCCCAACAGGGACTCAATCTCAATTAGATCCCCTTGGATGGCCCCGGTTTTGGCCAGCTGATCAGCTAAGTCATTTCCAGTTTTGTCTGGTCCCTCTATTTTGGAATGACCCTTGATCTTCTTCCAATAGATGGTCATCCCCTTCGAGGTGACCAGATCATCAATGTTTTGGATCAACTTCCCATGTTTCAAGGGTTTGTTGTTAGCACATAACATGCCTCTGGTTTTCCAATTAACCAGGTGCTCCACGAACCCGTTCCATACATAATCAGAATCTGTGATTATGACCAGTTCGTGGAGTTGATGCTGGACAGCAGTCAGGATGGCCTGATGCACAGACATCAATTCTGCCACCTGACTACTTCGGGGACCAATTTTGTATCCAGCGGAGGGTTCTGGGGACTCATTCACCCATGCATTCCCTACGCCGGCCACCAGTTCTTTCTCCCCGTTGTTGTCAACATGGTAAGAGCATCCATCCACATAGACAGTGGGCATTCCCTCACACTTGTCCTCTTCAAAGACTTTGTGTGGGGAATTAAGGTATGCCTCCATGTTGTCCTTGATTTTTAGACTTTCGTCCTCGAGACAGCTTTCTCTGGCACAATCATGCAAGTCAGCCAGACCTTGCGCGAGGGGACTCTTCTTGTTTTGGCCATATCGGACCTCCACAGGAAAGCCTTGCATTGACAGAATTCAGGAAGTAATTCGGGAATTACTCACATTTCCGGCCCGGATTCTGTCACTTTGGAGATATTGCAGAGGCTGGTGTGGAGTCTCCACTATGATGTGTTCCCCCTGGATAAACGGGTGGTAATTCTTCAATGCCCACTCCGTTGCCAGGAGTGCCTTCTCACAATCGTTGAATTTTTCCTCCACAGAGGATAAAGTTTTGCTCGCATAGGAGATTACTTTATTGACCTTGTCATGCTTTTGGTATAATACTGCCGTCAAGCACGTATTAGAGAACCCTGTCTCCAGGAAGAACTCCTTGTTTCTGACAGGGTAAGCTAGGCAAGGCACTTGTGAGAGGCTTCTTTTGAGTTGTCTTACTGCCTCGGCTTGTTCTGGACCCCATTCCCACTTGACCCCCCCTTCAGGAGATGAATCAGGGGTCTGGTGATCTCTGCATAGCCCTCAATGAACTTTCTGCTGTAATTAGTCAGTCCAAGGAGGCTCCTTAGTTCCCGCAGAGTTGTGGGGTCTTTCAGTTTCTGAAGTGCTTCCACTTTCTTTTCCTGGGGACAGAGGCCCTGAGGAGTAATCTCATGCCCCAAGAAATTAACACGGGTTCTACACCACTGTGCTTTCTGAAAGGAAAGTTTTGCTCCGGCGGCCCTCAACTGGGTCAGAACATAACGGATCTCCGCTATGTGTTCCTCCACAGATGAACTTTTGATGAGGACATCATCTACATAAGCCAGGTTACCCCTTGCACCCAGGTCGGGCATGGCCTTGTGTAGGAAAATGTTGAATTCATTGCCGGAGTTGAGGTATCCGAAGGGAGTCCGGGTCCATGTGTACTGCTGGCCCCCAAAGGTAAAAGCCAGCTTGTATTGGTCCTCCCTACTGACCGGCACGGTCCAGTATCCATTGGTCAGGTCTATTGCTGTGAATACCTGTGACCCCTGAATCTGGGCCAGCCCTTGGTCAATGTAGGGCAGAGGCCATCGGGAAGTATGGACCCGTTTGCTGAGCTCCCTAAGGTCGGCACAGAGTCTCCACTGGCCGTTTGGCTTCAATATTCCCAGCATCGGATTATTGAAAGTGCTGTGGACTGGACAGATTATTCCCCGGGACTCAAGGTTCTTAATTATTTCAGTAAGGGACTCCATGGATGCGAGAGGCAAACGATATTGCTTCACAAACACTGGAGTCATTCCAGGGTCCGTGGGGATTGTTGTTGTGTGGATGTCAGTGCGGCCACAGTCATATGAGTCTACCGCAAAGAGATCTTGGAAATCCAAGAAAACTTGTTTCAACTTGCTTTTGTTCCAGAGTCACACAGGCATCAGCTAGGTTGACTCTCTCTTCCACCATCTGCCTGAAGCCTGGAAAGACTTCTGGTTTGGCTATCTCAGCGGCCTCCTCCAGCTGGGTGGAGAAGTCCCTGGTCAGAGTGCTGATTTGGACTGGAGGCCTCAGGTGGGAAAGGCAACCCTCATGGACCTGGAAAATCACCTCATCCCTCCTGAAGTCACAAGTCACATCTTCCTTACCATAGGGGCAGGAAGTGTACACCAGGAAGTTTCCCCCAAGCCGGGTAAAAATCCTGTCTGGTGTTGTATTGTCATCATTGTCACTGTCAAAACAGTCCTTGGGGATTGGTCCTAACAGTTCATTTCCTAAATCGATGGAAAAATGTCGGTCATCAACCGCCATTCCAATAATGGTACCTGCGGCTAGAGTAATACTCTTTAAGTCGCTGTTATCCACCTCTATTAGAATGGTGTCATGTTCTATGTAGACTAATGGAGTTGGGTTTACCCCCAACCCTTGCTGTTGGAGAGAAGCGTTTAGATGTATGTAAGCATCAGGGTTTTTCATATGTTGTCCTCTTTTAGCTTTCACTTCCAGGGAGAATTGTCGGGTCCTTTCTGGGATGGTGACTTCCTCTTTGATCTGAATTTCAACTGCATAAGGTAGCAATTGAGCTGACCAAAATGCTTTTTCTGGATCATCAAAGCCCATGGGATTATCAGCTAATCGGGACCAAGCTTTGAAGTTTATGAGGTCCAAACTAATGGCAAAGCGATTGAGAATGTCACTGCCTAAGTAAAAAGCGGCAGTGACGTCTCGCACGACCCAACAATTGTGGACTATGCACTTGTTGCCAATGGAGATTTTGAGCATACACCTGCTTGGCAGGTGATGTTTGGAATTGGGTGCTTCCAGGTCCATTTCCCATTTGTCTATCAGTTTGAATGTGGGAATGGCTGGAACTTTTGGGAGTTGGCGGAACATGGCTTCGCTGATGAAGCTCTTACCATTGTTCACGCACACCCGAGCGAGCACAGAGTCCTTCCCATCATTTAACTGAACAGGGATGAACAACTGCTCTCCATTTGCTGAATATCAGCCAGTCTCTGAGCTGATTTCACATCTTTCTGGACTATAGGAGTGAGAGTTCCTGATTGTGGATTAGTAAAGAATTTCAGGGTGTTTCCTTCCAGTGTGGAAAACCACCTTAAACTGGAAGGAAGGTTGATTTTCAGAAATAGAGAGGACCCCCCATCACCAGTCTCTTGTCCTACTGCTATTACTGTCACTTCTGGAATTTGGTTGTTCTGGAAGTGAAATTCTACTTCGTCAATTTTTGTTCAACCATGTGGCAGGTGCCGTTTAAACTAACATGGTTGACACTCTGTTTTAATTTTATTGGTCGGCTAGTCTGGGTCCAGAGGACCTTGTTGACACAATCTATTAGGGGTGACAACCTTCTCAGGAGGTCATTCCCTAGTAAACAAGGGGTGCCCTCTGGAGTCACTACTATGACCGGGTGTTTCACCTTGTGTCGCCCAATTTTAATGTCCAAGTCTGTAGTCCCCTCAACGGGAATTTCCTTCCCGTCAAAGTTCTGCAGTTTTCCAGGAAGAGAGGTGAGAGGAATTCGGTAATGCTCCCCCCTTCCTGCATTTAGTTCCTCAAAGGCCCTTTTGGACAGAAGGGTAGCTTGGGATCCAGTGTCCACCAGTGCCAAAATTGTACCCTGCCCCTGTACTTGTACCGGGGCATAGTATCTTCCCTCCTTCTCCTCAAGGGGGCACAGATAATGCACATTTTTGGACAACTGGTGGGCTAACTTTCTGGTTTTGGACATTGCTAGAGAAGAGATTTGGGCAGAATTCTGTGGAGAGCCTTGGGAATCTGAAAGAAAAAGTTGGCAACTGGAGATCAGAGCCATTGTGGGTTCCCCTGGTTCCGGTTCTGGGCCGCCCCCCCCCCCCCTTTTTGGAGGCAGTCACCAGGATGGGTTTGAACCAGGGGATTTTGGTATTGTGGGTTCTGAGATGAGATGATGGGCGGCGGTAGCTCAGTCTCCATATCTCCCCAGTCTGAACTGGCATCCCTTGGGACCCATTTTTCTTTGGGAGGAGTTCCCCCATCTCTGAAGAAGAAGAACCTTTTCCCAGGATCTTCTGAGGATCCCTCTCCCTCAAATTGGAAGACCTGTACCTCCTCCACAAAGTGGGTCTGTTTGGGTCCTTTGTTTCTCCTACCCCCCCTCTGCTCCTTGGGAGGCGGGCTTTCAGGGGCAGGAGATTTTGTTTCCGCTTCCTGGGTTTCCAGGGGCTGTTTACAAGTTGGGAAGGAAGCTTCCTCCAAGGCTTTAATCCCCCCTTCCCCTTGTGCCTCCTCCCTGGGAACCGGTGTGTTATCGGGGTGCTGAGCCCGTCATTGTTCTGGAGCACCAGGTCCAGAGTTTGGGGCATTCTGCGGTGGCACGCTCATCTGAGGGTTCTGTTGAGCCCTCAGTATGTGACCCAGATCCCGTGCCATATTTTGGACCTGGCGCTCTAACTGGGAAACCCGCTCAGGCTGATACGGGGCTCTATTTTCTCCCCTGGGCTGATCCCGGGAAGGGTAGCTATCCATTCTCTGGTAGTCCCCTCTCCCGGATTAGGTTGTCTGGTCTCAGGGAATTGGGGAAAGAAGGATGGATGATTTTGGGGCTGGAAATTGGGTGGATACCTGGGGAAAAAGTTCTGCCCAGGATTTGGAGAATTTCTGCACTCCTGTGGGAAGTTGGGAGGGAAGTTCCCTGGGTTAGGTGCTTGGCCGGATATCCCCCCTTGGGCTGGAGGAGTCCACACATAACCCAGGATTGGTCGGTTTCCCTTATAGCGGGGACTTACATAGTCAGGGGAGCGGGGGACCCCATTTGTGGGACTACCTCCTCGACTCCCTGTCTGTGACTGGCCCGAGGACCTTCTGGGCTGTGAATTATTAGGTGCAGGTAGGCTTTTAGGCCCCCCCATCTCCAAATCCAAAACCGGGGTGACCTTTACCTCTGCCACCTTGGCAGCAGCAGGGGTGCTGTTGGTTTTGGGGTTTTTGGGCGCATTATTTTTATTTTCTATGGGCTTCTGCACCTCATAGATCCGGGTAGCCTGTTCAATGACCCAGTCTAAAGATCTTTTCTCGTAAAAATCTCGCACAAGCTGGGTCATGATGTATTTGGGCAAGGCATGGTGGTCTGCGCAAAGGCACGTTTCAGTTCTTGCACAAATTCTTGTGGGGCCTGATCCTCCCCACATTGCAAATTGTAGGCTGCCTTGCGAGCCTCTTGGAGATTTCTGTGAACAGAAAAATGTTTTAATATGGCCGCCCTATAGGTGGACCACCTTGAATGATTTTGGTCCTCCAGCCCCACAAAGAAACTGGAGTACTCTGGGGAGAATGTCCACTTTACATATTGGATACAGCTTTGGCTGTCCTTCAAATGAAAAGTCTCCATCATTTGCTCATAGAGCTCCAAGTGTTCCCAAACAGAGTACTTGGCGTTCTTATGATAAGGCGTGATGACACTCCTGATTGCCTTAATCTGTTTCAATGGGTCCTTAAGCAAGGCCCTTTTTGCCTTATTGGCCTTTTTGGTTCGGGTAACCCTGGTCCATTCATCCTCTGACTCAGAGGCACTGCTCCCAGAGGTTCCTGTCTGATCTTCCAGGTTTTCCCAGATTCTGCGAGCCTGGGAATGGCTGGCAGAATGTGGGGACCTGGTCTCCTGTGTCCTGCGCCGTTCAGAGGAGTCTTCAGATTCCTCCTTGCTGCCAGGATTTGATGGGTACCCCCCCCCACTGACCTAACTGGGCAGAAGTTTTCAGGATGCCTTTAATGGGCCTATTCTCCTGGGTTTCCCCACTAAATTTCACTGTGCTTGGGTGCCCATACCCGGATGCCTTCCCATCCATTCCTGGGAGGTACTGGCCTATGAGCGCCATGCTTCTGGCTGGATAGTAATCTGCCATCCCTATGGCCCGGTGCTCATGTGCGCCAGGGGACATGGGGGTGGCAGAGTCCAGGGACTGAGAGAGATAAAGCCCTCTGGTACTAGGGCTCCTGAGGTTATGCTCAGGAGTTTCCTTTTCCCAGCGAACCTGGTCTCTATCCGCCCCTGCTCCCTGTTGCAATGCAAGAGTCTGCGCCTTCAGTTCCTCAGTTAAGGCCTTACTAGACTCTATCAGTCTCTCCTGCATCGCTACCTGTTGTTGGAGCCTATCATTGTGCTGGCAGAGAGCCTGATTCTCTCTCTGCGTTTCCTGATTGGTCCTGGAGCACTGGGCCAGTCTTTGCTGCAGGAGGGTTACCTCCTGAGCTGTGTCCCTATTGGCCTGCTCCTGTCTTGCCAGAGCATCCTCCTCCCCCCTGGTGTGCTCTAGCAAGTCCTGGTGTTCTTTTTGGAGGTCACCCAGTCCCTGGTGGGCCAGGTGATTTTCTTCCATTTTTCTTCTTAAGTGGCAGACTTCCTGGCCTAAGGTGTCCCTTTCCTGACCAAGAGGTTGAATTTGTGACGCCAGGTCGTCCCTTTGCCTTTGGAAGGCACCAGCTTTCTGGCGCTCCTGATCAAACTCTGCCTGGGTATCCAGGTCTTTCAGGATCAGTTTATTGCTCTCCTCTTTCTCTCTGTCTAGTTGGATTTGCAGGGTGGCTACCTGCTCTGTGCATGCCCTGTTGAAATTGATCTGTTGCTCCAGCTTTTTCTGGCTCTGCAGTAGGGAGTCCAAACTGTCTTGGCGTTCCTTCTGCAAAGCCAGAATTCTGGTATCCTGGTCTGTCTTTTCCTGTTGCAGTATATCCATGTCCTGTTTTATTTTAATGATATACTGCCTACTATCATTTTCTGACTTCTGGCTCCCCTGCAGCCTCTGCTCAGAAGAGACCAGGTCAGATTGGACCTTCTCTAACGCCATCTGTCGCTTATTCGCCAGATCTTGGCTTTCAGTACATTTATCCTGCATGTCTCCCATATATAGGTACAGGTATGCCGCTATCCTAACCATCTTGTCTTGTTCATCCTTAGCTTTAGGAGCCATGTATAGTTCACTCAGGGCCACATGTAAGAGACCCTGATCTCTCCATATATCTGACCCTGTTTCAGTGACCTGTTGCATGATGGCCTGCAACCAGACCATGCGGTCCTGGTGAGTCCACTCACCTCTCACAAATAACTTATGTAAGAAGTGCTCTCTGGCTATTTTCATGTCTACTAAGGTCGTCATTCTAGAGATTGGTCTCTGTCCTGACTTACAGAGGTTTGTATTTTATTTTTGCAAAACAGACCTTTTCCTTAGAGCGTTCCTTTGAGGAGTGCTTTACAGCGTAACACAGCGTGGTGATCCGACCGGATATGTGTATCTGGTCAGCTGGCACGCTGTATTAATCTGCACAAGTGATAGATCTAACCCAAACGTCCGGCTCAAGCCCCCAATTTGTAAGAGGATTCAATTCAAATCTACAGCTAAGTCAATGCCTAGTCTGGGATACTGAATGGAAACCCTAATTGATATATCTTTACGTCCAGTTCATGAGTTCTGGATGACTACCCCTATATAACACCCCTCTCTTGGAATCCCCCTGACCCCACTGAGCCAAGAAGTAGTTCTGTTTTGCAAGTTTAAAAGGATTATTTGACAATTTAAACAATATATATATATATATATATATATCACCTTATAATAAATTAATAATTGAATATCACACTTAATCTGAGCAGTAATCAATAATGGATAGTCCGGCACTAGCACACTTCTTTATAATCAATGATGAGTGGTTATAGGATGGATACGATAGCAACAATACTTTTATGGTTTCAAATGGATGCAATGTGGAATGAAAATGCAATACAGAAAATACTCAATATGATTTCAACAACACAATGTAATCACTTTTCTCTGGCAATCCACTCCCCCCTTTATGCAAAGCAAGGAAATGGAAGAAAAGCACACAGTTCTCAGAAATGCAATCAAATGTAATTCAGTTCACCCCAGCAAGCTTAGACTACAGGTATGAGTTTGAAATACAGGCAAAAGTGCTTTGATATGTGCTGGCAATGAAGTGAGGAATATTCTGAAAATGGTTTTAATTCCCTTTAGGAGGTTCAGGGTGAGTGAAATATACCTGGGATGAGTTCATGCTCACTTTAGCAAGGAACTAGGAGTAACTAGCAGGTTAAACAAATTTTTGGCAAAGGAAAGCAAGGAAGCTGCGGTTTTCACACGTGGCTGGATTTTTAACCAAATTGCGAATCGCGGTAAAATTTGCGAATGCGTGAATCACGATTCCTAGCCCAAACGGTTCCAGAGATACGGACGATTAAATAAAGGTAGTTTTTGGGATTTGAAATTGTAAAAGTTCAAAGCGACAGGTTACAGCTTGCAGCTAGAAAATGACAAGTGACAGCTTTGCAAATGACAGGTGACAGTTAGGAGGCAGTTCTGGTTAGATTAAAATAGATTGAATTATATTATTTTAACTAAGAGATTGGTTCTGCACAGTTCTGCTAGGTACTCACAATATATTTTTGAATTAGGCCTCGCCACAGATCTGGTTAGGTTTTGGACTGGACTCCGGTTCTGGTCTCGGCACTTCACAGTGATCTGGGTCAGCTCTCTGGTTCTGCTAACAGCGGTCTGGGTCACTCTGGATCTCTGGCCTCTGGTTCTGGATACTGCTCTGCTTTCTCTGGGTACAGCACTGCTTCTGGATCTTTCTGCACAGCTTTCTCTGGATCCAGCGCTGATCTGCACGGCTCCTGGATGCTGCTACCGCTGTTAGGTTTGCTGGATGCTGAGGCCTACTGAGAAGAGTTCTCAGTTTGTGGGTTTAGGCCCTTGCTTTGAGTTCTGAATCAAGTTCTTTGGAGTTTTAATGTCTAAGTGTTAAATCTGGTATCTTCTGGATGTTTTATGGTCCGGCAGAGCGCGTTGCAGCAAATGGAATTGAATCCCCTCTCTAGCTTCCAGTGGCTCTTTTTATGTCTTTTGAAAGTGGGTGTGTGTGCAGCATCACTAGCCAGCCCCTCTCTCAACTGCCCATTGGTCAAGCTTTCCTTTCTCTCTTGATTGGGGAAAAGAAGTGGAGTGTCAGAGCAATGTCATTTAATGGTTTGCAGAAAGGACACTCCTCTGTCAAATTACACACAATCTATATTTGACCTAAAGACATATTTCATAGATACACAGTGGTTTGAAATTACATGCACCCATCACATATCACATGAGGTATACCCTGTTCAAACTCTGCTCTTCCTGGGGGCTTGCATTCAGAAATGGCAACATTTTCGATTTTAGTGGGTTATGCAACCTTGGTTCTTCATTAAAAGTTATAAACATATACATGGCCTGTCCATACATACTCCAGTAAATTTCCATGTTTCTAGCTTAAACACAGAGCCTGATGTATACATAAATAGCAGGGTTTTGCCCCAGAACATCACACAAATTGGAGTTTGGGCTTGAATTGAAGGTACATTTTTTAAATGAAGGCTCTCAAAGTTATACATTCCTGTCATTTGATTAGAAAGAGTTATCAGTGTTTCTGTAAAATATATATTTTGCTTTCAATTCAGTTCTCAAAGTGTTGGAGTCCGCCTCCAAGACTTGGGTCGGTCAGTGATCACATGTGTTTTCTGGCAGGCAGGCCTTTGTTGACAGGAAACAGTCAAAATCAACATATCCTATTCAAGTGCAAGAGCCTATTGTGTGGTCTCCAGGAGGTTCCCAGCCAGTCTGCCTTCTATCAATCAAGAGGTCATGTGAGATTCTAACTCCTGGTGTGAATCTCTGGAGGTGAGAGGTTTCCCAGCCTTTGGCCTGTTAATTAAATCAGATTGTCTTCTGGGAACAGCATGTGGTTAAGATTTTAATTAACTCCCAGCCTTTGATGTAAAGGCCTCTCCTGCAACTCCTGACATGCAGTTTCCCTGTCAGAGTTTAGACCGCTAGCGCCGCCCTCAGTCAAAAGCGGGTACTGCATGCAATTTTGGGATCTTTCTTGGATTAATGCATTCTAAAAAGGAATGGTTCTTACATGGTAGTAAATCCTTGCTTAACATTGTTTTGATGGGGCTCCTTACAGTAAAATGGTTATGTGGAACCCCACAAAAGGGTTGAATCTTTAAAGTGGTGCAATGAGCCACGATTTCAGCAACTTTTTGACATCCGTAACAGTGGATTTTGTTAACAAAGATCTTTTTTACACTGGTGGGTGGCAAGTTAGGTAACCATTTTGGTGTGCGCACAAACTGCGTGGTTCTCCTGGATTCTGGCGCACATGTGGGCTTTTTGGCCATCTTGGATTTTCTAAGCCCACAGCACCAAATGTTGCAGCATGATAGCTCAAACGTGGGTCAGCACACCCAACAACACGAAAATCGGCCACTTAGTCTCCTATGGTGGATTACTATATAGTCTAAAGCGCAATATCCCTAGGCCTTATGAAGCGCTATGCCGCCTCTGCGCCAGTGCACAAAGGGCCGCTAAACCTTGAGTATAGGTTGAGTCTCTCTACTCGACATATTCGTAGAAGGCTAAAAAAAAAGGTAAATGCATAGTACAGGTGTTGAGACCGTGGCTAGAAAGAAAACAAACAAAATGGGAAATACTTTTCTGCGCTGATTAATACATCACAGCACTGATTAGGAAATTACACAATGTAGATGTTCTGACATGGATAGTATGAGCTATTGAAGGTATTCAATTTCAATTTCAATCAATGTTTATTTGGAAAATGCAATCCATAAAACAGAACAATCAACTAAATCAGAAAATGTCATCACACAAATGTATGAATAGACAAAACGAGGTTCAAAATACAAACGCACGTTTCCTGAATGACAGTGTTTTCAGACATGCCATCAATACACGCGTAGAGATATGTAAAATGCCAGCTATGTCAGTTGTTTTCTTATATGCAAAGCCTGCCTGAGATATAATAATAAGCACCAGAAATGCCAGGGAGTGTCTGCCCAGAGCAAATGTAGCAGTGACAGGTGACATTGGTTGAAAACTGACTCCCTTAATGTGGGTTTCAATGTTCTTGCTCAGATTTTTGCATAAGCAAGGCAAAAAAACATAAAATGAATTAGGTCCTCTTCTGCTGCATGGCACAATGAGCAATGTTTTTCTAGTGTATGGCCTGTCCAAAACTGCCATAATTGCTCTTCAGTGAAGGCAGTTAAATCGTGTACTATTGATAACATTTTTCTCAGGTGCATAGTATTACCATAATAAATATGTTTGCATACAGCCAGAAGATAAAAATAGCTATCTATGATTAAAATGTCTCTATTTGGTAGACTTGCATGGATCAAGGATATAATCAAACAGCAGTACCTTCAATTGATTTGTCAGGTTGTGGTCAAAACGAAATGGGGTAGAAAAATGTCTTTGAAATGCCAGTTGACCATGTATACCTCATAGTGTAGCAGTAGTATAACTTTATTCCGAAGACAAGCCAACATCAAAATGCAGTTTACAAAACAAGACATAAAAAAATACATGATGCGTTAATATCTACATTGTTCACATGAAAGAAAAGATTTTGGTTAGACTAAACATACAATGATAAAACCACTGACCGATTGCGAAGGCCACAGCGTAAACATGACCCACCCAAAATAGTGTTTTCCCATTTTTCCACTCATAATAGACCCCAACATTCTGTTCTTAAATGCAGCTCTTAGGAATTTTGAGACCAACAACACATGTTCAGGGAGGGTACAACGTTTCAGGGCTTGGATATGATATGTTATGATATGATTGGTTATTTATAACGCACTTAATACCCAGAGGTTTCTAAGCACGGACCCGGGGATCCGTGTCGTTTTGCTTCCAAGGCGAGCACGTTGCTGCTGAGCTATCCTCCCAAGACAATGGCTAAAGGAGTTGGGAAGTGCACCAAGTGGTGCCTTACTGGAACTAGCCAACGGCAAATTGCCAAAGAGTGGGCTTTGCAAAAAAAAGAAAAGATGCACCACATCCTCACGCCCTCCCAAACAGAGGACATAATGATTATGGCCTGAAGTTCTACCCACAAGCCATAAAGAGGGAGACAGCGGGAACGACCATCCAAAGCTGTTTTAGTAAAGTCCTGCACTTTGCACAAGACACTGATTGGCTGAGCGTGGGCACATTTATTTTCTGACCAATAGCATTGGCCCATGTCCATAGTATGTCATCAATGACAAGAAGTCTGGCTATTGAGAGCTAGTGCAGAGAGTGCTGGGCCATGGAGGTATGCCAACTGTGATTAATGTGAAATCACATACTGCTTTCCAAATGCTTTGCAGTTTTACAGTTGTGGTTTTGAACAGACCGTGAAGTGTCTGCCCAGTTTTGTAGTACTTTATAGGGTGTTTAAATCCTTTAGAGTTGGTGTGGATGGCAGCTGCTAAAGATAGTGGGCTTTTCAAAATGATCAACAGGCCCGTCACTGCAATGAGCTTCCAGTCCACCTTAGCGTCACTCATTCTCTGCCTCCACAAAAGCAATGTACTCCCATTGCCCTAATCACCCCGGGTTTCCACCCTACAAGGATACGTTTTGCGTTATGCAATGCATTAGAATGTCCGCACTTCCCATGCCAATGCAGTGTGAAAATGTCCTGATTACTTACTGGTAATCTTTATTACTCAGAGTACGGATGTTCCTCGTCACAGTCCTGATTCGCTCCACTGCACCCCCGGCCCCACTCTACCTGTCCCTGCAGGAGAACTTGGGGACAATCGACCCTTGGATAAGGGTGGGAGGGAACTTTTAGTAATGTTAAAGGAAAGCACCAAACAAACATAAACATGGAGGTGGGACTAAAGCAGCCCGGAAAGCCCTCCATGTTAATGTGGGAAAGCGTTGTTTGGAGAGTCCAGTCTGGAGGGACTATGCCTCAATGAAGTAAGGACTGTGCCGAGGAAGCCGGACGATGGGCTAATATCAAGTGCAAGCACCCAATTATTTTCTCGATACATTTGAACTATAAACAGACTAATGTAGAAAACCTGTATTTAAAGTATCAGTGCCATTCTACCGAGGAGCCCAAAGTGAATGCCTTACCTTGGATTCTGGTGACTGGCACTTTCACTATAAGGTGCTAAATATCTTGATGAATAAATATTATTGTCTCAAACCTTTGTGCATATACATTTTCAACTATTTAGAACATTGATTCACAGTATACGTGGTTAACATGCAATTGGTGGTCCTTCAAACCCACTTAAAACTTCTTTTTTTTATTTCCATAACTTCAAGTTGTTCAATTTTCTCATGCCCACTTTTGAGATGGTTACAAATTTTGGTTGTGCCCAGTTGCCACTTCCTGGCAGATTTCAAGTGTTCTGACATAGCACTTTATTATTATTTGACATCAGCATTCACTTATTGTGTATCAACCAATCATAATTCTCAGGATATGGACAATATGCACCAGTGAATTCCTGTGACATCTCAAGGCATTGCATTTTTTTCAGTTGTGTAACTCTGCATGTTCTGCTTGATGTCTGTCTCTGTCCCATCTACTTCATATCTCAGGTACACCCAGGTTTCAACTAGTTGAAATGGAAGTTGAAAAGGGGTTGTGAGGAATTTTACCATCCGCACGGTGGGCGTGCACTCACATGGGCTTTTTGAAATGTTAAGTGAAATTGAATGATTGTAGATCAACCTCTGAAAAATGTGTGGGGCTTATATGCACACATTTTCCTACACTCACTGCACGACATACAGATAGTCCTGTGTACTCTCGGTGGACATAGTCTACAGGTGCCATCCTCCCTGTCATGTTTAGTTGGAATATGAGAGCAAGAGTACATCAAGGCATCTTAGAAGGGGGAGGGCAACACCTTCCTCCTGCCATGATCAGCATAATTAACTAACAAAGGCTCCATGGATTCACCCTGTAAATGGTTGGCCCTGCTGGTGGCAGCTACGCATACTAATCAGTTCATCAAGCAGGACGACAGGAAGCCTGGTTGCAGGACTAACAAAAGACAGGAAAACCCCAACAACTTTGATGTGCACTGTGTCACCTTGAAGCCAGCTCTTGCCTCTCAGTATCAAGTGCAATGACCTCTCATGTCTGGGATTATGAAGTTATAGTAGTCATCACTGCAGGGAACACCATTCAGAAGGTACAAGTATGTGGTTTGGCAGTGACCGAAAGTCTGGTCTGGCCGCAGCTTCAAGAGAGACCTGCCACTTTAATCAGGAACCACAGAGAGCTCAATTAACTAGAGAGACCCTTTAATGCAAAACAGACAAGAAGATGGGTGGGACCTAGAAGTACATGTTTTCACCCCTGTACCTTTTCTGTTGCAAAGCACTCTGGTTATGACCTCACAAATACAAGAGATTTGTGGTGGGGACTCAGGGTTGGTTCCTTATGGAAGGCTTAGCCGACACCAATCACTGGGGCCCATTTGGCTTTAAAATAGGGCTGAGCCCCTGTTTTGGGCAGATCATCTGAAGACTTCGGACTTC
This sequence comes from Ambystoma mexicanum, assembly GCF_040938575.1. Classification (NCBI taxonomy): domain Eukaryota; kingdom Metazoa; phylum Chordata; class Amphibia; order Caudata; family Ambystomatidae; genus Ambystoma; species Ambystoma mexicanum. Next base: position 583,484,398 of record NC_090940.1, read on the forward strand.
GCAAAGGCTAACAATAAGAACTCATTTGGACCCTTGCTGAAGGTACAGTCTGATTTACAGCTTCCAGCAGTGAAGGAAGGCCAGGATCTCCAAAGAGGGAAGCAAGATCTCTGCCCTAAACATCTCCCAGGGAACAGAGGGAGATATTGAATCCAGAAGACCCTGCTGCAGCTCCAGAACTAGTACTCAGCCAGAACTCAGAATGCCCTGCCAGGGCATGCAAGCTTCCTAGGTGGGAAGTGCCAGAGAGTTTCCGAACCAAACCAAGGACAAGGCCGTTGCTTCAACACTCTCCTCAGCTTTGGGCTGTCTGCCTTTAAGAACGACACAAGCCCAGTGAAGAAGCTAGGACGAGTGCATCGACAAGCATCAACCAGCGTCCGACTTAAAGGACATTTTCGAGCCACTTGAACTATAATCGACTGCAACGTTGACTGTTGCCATGCCACAGTCACTAACATCGTGGGGGTGCCACAACCAATGCTTCAGACACTCTGACCAGCACTGAGACAACAATTCCTGACCCAGAGCCACCGTATAGGCCAGCCTGCAGCCGTCCATCCAGTCTCACTCACCAAACTGCCTACCGCCTAATACACGCAGCTGTCTCCCACCTCATACTCTGTTGCAGAAGCTGCAAAACGTGCTGCAACCGACTTGATAGCACCAAGAACTTCTACAACCACAAGGTACATTGTGGTTTTGTCCCCCTGGTCCTTTTCTGAAGGCCCCAGTGACATTTTACGACCCATTGCTCCTTTTGTTTTGAAACCAAGTATCATTGAAGTATTGTGATTAATTACTTTACTGACTACCCTTATTGTCAGTATCCACAATGCATCCCTTGTCCTTCTTGAAACTGTCTGTCCTCTGCATTTTTTTAGAGGGTGGGTTGGATGTTCTAGTCTGATATAACTGTATGTTGTGACAATAATAAAGTAGATATTTGTATACAACCTTGACTGGACAGCCCCTTTTATCAATGGGTAAAAATTGTATTTTTGCGGGGTAACAACTAACCAATGACTCGCAACCTTGTGGAGATAAGACCTCACAAATACAAGAGATTTGTGGTGGGGACTCAGGGTTGGCTCCTTATGGGAGGCTTAGTCGACACCAATCACTGGGGCCCATTTGGCTTTAAAATAGGGCTGAGCCCCTGTTTTGGACAGATCATCTGAAGACTTCGGACTTCGCAAAGGCTAACAATAAGAACTCATTTGGACCTTTGCTGAAGGTACAGTCTGATTTACAGCTTCCAGCAGTGAAGGAAGGACAGGATCTCCAAAGAGGGAAGCAAGATCTCTGCTCTAAACATCTCACAGGGAACAGAGGGAGATATTGAATCCAGAAGACCCTGCTGCAGCTCCAGAACCAGTACTCAGCCAGAACTCAGAATGCCCTGCCAGGGCATGCAAGCTTCCTAGGTGGGAAGTGCCAGAGAGTTTCCGAACCAAACCAAGGACAAGGCCGTTGCGTCAACACTCTCCTCAGCTTTGGGCTGTCTGCCTTTAAGAACGACACAAGCCCAGTGAAGAAGCTAGGACGAGTGCATCAACAAGCATTAACCAGCATCCGCCTTAAAGGACATTTTCGAGCCACTTGAACTATAATCGACTGCAACGTTGACTGTTGCCATGCCACAGTCACTAACATCATGGGGATGCCACAACCAATGCTTCAGACACTCTTAAAAGCACTGAGACAAGAATTCCTGACCCAGATCCACCGTATAGGCCAGCCTGCAGCCGTCCATCCAGTCTCGCTCACCAAACTGCCTACCGCCTAATACACGCAGCTGTCTCCCACCTCATACTCTGTTGCAGAAGCTGCAAAACATGCTGCAACCGACTTGATAGCACCTAGAACTTCTACAACCACAAGGTGCATTGTGGTTTTGTCCCCCTGGTCCTTTTCTGAAAGCCCCAGTGACATTTTACGACCCATTGCTCCTTTTGTTTTGAAACCAAGTATCATTGAAGTATTGTGATTAATTACTTTACTGACTACCCTTATGTCAGTATCCACAGTGCATCCCTTGTCCTTCTTGAAACTGTCTGTCCTCTGCATTTTTTTAGAGGGTGGGTTGGATGTTCTAGTCTGATAGAACTGTATGTTGTGACAATAATAAAGTAGATATTTGTATACAACCTTGATTGGACAGCCCCTTGTATCAATGGGTAAAAATTGTATTTTTGCAGGGTAACAACTAACCAATGACCCTTAACCTTGTGGAGATAAGTCTGCCATTCCATGCACGTTACCTAAATAGGACAAGGAGGTTTATAGTTTGCTTGTGTTTCCAATCTGTTCAGATCCCTTCTCGTGTACTTGAGGTATAGGGCTGATTGATGGTTTAGAAACCGGCCCCTAAACCAAAGGTTCCCCGGAAGTTGGATCTTCACATTGCTGGCGAGTGGTTGGATTGAGTTGGTGCCTTGCGCACAGCTTAGTCAACCAACGATAAAGGTATTGTTGCAGGCAATGTTTAGACACTGCTAGGTATTTGTAATTATCACATAACTTGACATGGAGACTGTAGAGGCATGACCAAGGATGTCCTTGTGTCCTATGCCTAGAGAGGGGACCTCTCCACAACACTAAGGTTAATAAACCTGAGTTGCTGACCAGCCTCCAAGCTTGGGTAAAAGCAAGGGTGGTTGGCGCCAAGACCACAGGCGATTTGCTTTGCCCCGGATACCCAAATGAGAAAGACCTTCCGGGAGGAGTAGTTGAAGATGGCAAGGAAGACAGTTTGAGCAGTGTTTCTCGTCAACTATCCTTTTGGGGGGCAAGTATGGTTTCGCAAAACTCAACAGTGTCAGTGAAGTCAGGGGCTAGTAGATCATTCCACAGTTCCCAGGCCACAGCACAGTCTCTAAGTGGCCCCGTAATCGTTCCGGCTGTTAATGAGGTAGCGGCTAGAAAGCTCCAGGAGAGGAGACTAGCACTAGAGGAACAGAAACAGCAGGACAAGGTCACCATAGAGCTGCACAAGCTGGAGCTTGAAGAGAAGAAGGAGGCCAACAGATCAACCTCTAGCAAAAGCAGCAGTAGTGGCTCAAACCAGACTGCCCGGTATAAGCCCTGGCGGCACACCACAAAGACTTAGTGCAGGCTTATGAAGTGGGGAAGGATATTTTTGACTGGTTTGAAGCATTCAAGCTGGCTTTTCAAATACAGGAGGTGGACGAGGTACTGTTTATTTTATTTATTTATTTATTGCATTTATTTTACACCCCAAACACAGGGGTATCATGGCGTAGATTTACAGGAAAGGTAAACTTGGTCTTAGGGGTTACATGTACAACTGATTTACTATTTGTTAAGTCTGGTTTCATAGGCAAATACAACTTTGTTACATAGTTCATTGGCTTATTTACAATATTGAAATCTTGTTACTTAAATAATACACTTGGTGCTAATAGGTTTATCATTACGTTGGTGCTGGCTTACTAGTCAACAGACATACAATCTTAATGGTTGCATAGTAGTTACAATCTAGCGTTCACTGACATTGCATGCAGAGTTTATATACATAATCGGAGGAACTTAGTATTTGTTAAATAGCTAGGTTTTGAGGAGTTTCTTAAATTTGTGAAGGGATGGCTCGTTGGTAATATTTACTGGGAGTGAGTTCCAAATTCTGGGGCTGCTACAAGGAAACTGCAGATGCCTGTTCTTACCTTCTTGAATCGAGGGATGAGTAGGTGCGTGTTTGTATTAGATCTAAGAGTTCTGGTTGTGGTTTTAATGCTTAAACCTTTGTTGGGGAGACCACCGGGGCGCTGAGATGTGCTGACACTTCTCGGTTGTCTCCTCCACTGTGCCCGCAGAAAGGGGGTTGAGCCCCCCTCGATCCCCCAGGAGTGCAGAACTACCCCTCCCCCCCTGGAGCAGTGTGAACCCCCCAGGCACGCACTGAAGTTATCCCGGCCCTTCAACTCACCTACAGTCTGGAGCTATAGACCACCGAAAGTGGGGGCAGAGAGGCTCAACTTCCCTCCTGGCTCTGAGGCCCAAGACGACCGGCCTCGCACTGCAGCAACTGGAAGATCTGCCCAACTTGCTCCATATGGCACTTCTCCCCAGGCAGTCCAGTGAACCGAGGGAAGAGCCCGGTCCTCCCTGACGTGCGAGCACCAGAGGATGAGGTGCCACCCACCCAACCCAGAATCCGTTCACTGAGGCCAAGATTACTTTTCCCACGCTCAACAGCACCCCGGCCGTGGACCACGACTGTGGAGCACAGCTGGTGGAAATATCGAGGAGCCCGGGAAACCTTCCGGTTGCCCTCTGCTCCCCTCGACGAACCTCTCAACAGCAGACACCAAAGGTGAGAGGAGCCCAAAGGCTGTGCCACAAACACTGCCTGCCAGCCAGCCACCCCATGCGCGTCTCCCTGCACGGCCAGGGATTGACGCCGGCAGTGTGGGGGAGTTGTGGGGGGTGAGGGGACTGAAGCCCCTCCCTGATTAGAAGCTTTTAGTAACTGAACCCCCTGTGCACTGAATCATCCCCTCACCCCCGGCCCTGGTGCGGACATTAGGGGCGAAGAGGAGGTGGATAGCGACCCCGCCAACCCGTGCCATATTCTAGCCGGGAGCTCACCGACCAGCTTTTCCCTCTGTGGGCCCCTGGGGGACCCTGGGCCCCGTAACCTCCAGCTGGCAATCAGAGGAAAGGGGAGGGAAAGACCAGGAGTAGTCTAACCCAGCCCGGTGAAAACTGGTGGGGATCGCCTCACTGAAACTCGGCACCCAAAACTTCAGATCCCTGAGCCACCTTACTACCCAACAGCCTATCCGCACAGTGATCCCAGCCCTCCATCCTCCAGGCCACCTGGGTAGGGAAGCAAAACAAAACACAGCATTCCTTGATGTGTAGTTGGTGCACAGAAGGACACTCGCACCTCCGGGCTCAGTAAGGATGAAAAACACTGCATCCAGGAGATAAGCCAGAAAGGAGCCAAGTAAGAGTTTTCCACCTGCCCCACTGACAGCTAGGGGTCCTCCACATTTCCTCAGAGTCGGTCACGCAAGGACGGGCCACCCTTGACTGCAGTCCCGGCCCTCTCCACATATACCTTTAACAGCAACCAGTACAGCCTCGGGAGCTCAGAACCTGATCCAAAGGAAATGGGACGATATCCACATGAGCCCTCAGTAACCCTTCAGTCGCACTGCCCCTAGCTCCTGCGAAGGCATGGATCACATCAAGTTCTCCCATTTTGGGTTCTAACCGGGGGGCCCCTGGCGGTGAGTGAAGTCCCCCCTGAAGCACCAGACTTCCAGCTCATGCCCCTTGGGAGTCTCTCTCCGGATCCTCTCGAGCCTGTGAACCCCACCATCCTTGAAGGACCCACCTCCCGGGATTTCTGCTAATGGACGTGCTTCTATCACTGCAAATGTTTCACCACTCCCCGACGAACGCTATGGAGACAGCGAGTAAACCCGATAAGGTGCAATCAGAATCATTGAACGCCTACACAGTGAACAAAAACATGACGCCCTTCTTAGATGAGATCTAAGGCTTCAGAGCAGATGTCAGTAAGTGACTCGACTCCCTGGATAAAAAGGTAGACTCTGTGGAGGACCGTGTCCAGGCCCTTGAGCCTAACCAGATGTTAGTCGACATCTTAGAGACTCAAATGGTCATGCGCCTGGGGAGCTGGAGACAAGGGAAGAGAAATTCACTCTAAAACCTGACGATCTAGAAAATAAGGAGCGCCGTGGAAACCTGTGGTTCCTAGGGATCCCGGAACGAGAAGCAGAAAATCAGTTGGACGTTAAAAGAGTCGTCAAGGACGTGATCAGTAACTTGTTTGATGACACAAATACCACCGAACCAACCATTGACAGGGCACACAGAGCGGGAGCCGCTACCAAGGGGGCCAGGTCAATCCTGGTCTGGTTGCATTACTATTTGGAAAATAGCAAGATCTTGGAGCTGGTGCACAGGGAGGGCACGATCGAGTGGGAAGACGCGAGGGTCACGATCTTCCAAGATCTCTCAGCTCTTACCCTCGCAAGGAGACGCCTATGTGACCCACTCACAAAATGGCTCCAACCTAAAGGTGTCAGGTACAGATGGGGCAACCCTTTGTCCCTCTCATTTGAGTACAAAGGCTACAAGTACTGCTTGGTCACTGAAGATGACATACAAAGGGTAACCAAGGAACTCTTCGGTGAACCTTACTCTGTGGTGGCCCAGGATGAGAAAGGGGAGGGGGCAGCAAGTCCACGAAAGACCAACGCTTTGACGGTTTGTCTGAAAGAAGGCGAGTCTGAGGCAATAGAAATTCAGGCGGGTGGCCCCAGATCCGCTAACAACTGATCGCAACTCATCTTCATCTCACATTGCGAGAATGGGGGAGGTGGTCATCGCTCTCAACATGAGTCTTGGAAAAACCGAGATGAGCATCTCCGCAGTTCAGGGGTGGCTCTTCTTACTAGCCTGTTTGCCTAGCCTAGGGTTCGCCTGGGGCGAAGGGGAAGAACTGCTGACGTTTGACTCAGTGGTTTAGGACTCGGGGGGGTTGGGTGGGCTCAGAGTATTTGCTGTTAACTGTTGTTTAACAGCGTAGTGGAAGCTGACGCTGGTGGCCTGGTTTTGGCAGCATCTCCTATGTCGAAGGTAGTCCAGGTATCCAGAGGGGCGAGTGGGGTCAATTGGGGGATCAGACAAATTTGTTTGGAGTTTTCTGTTGCCTGAATGTAATGAATGGGGATTTGAACTTACTGGGGACCGCTCCTTCTAAGGAGTACCTGCAAGGGCCAACACAAAAGAGGGAAGTGGGTTAAATGTGCACCCCTATAGGGTCTTTGAGAATAATATTCCTTTCTGATGGCTGATGCAATTCTCTCCCTGACACTAGGTTCGCTGAACGCACGAGGCCTAAATACTCCAAATAAGAGATAATTAGTGGTGAAGGAATTCTATTAGCTCAAACAACATGTTTTGTTCCTACAGGAAACCCACTGGGCAAGAGGCAGGAAAAAGGCACTTAGATCCAGGTCCATACAGGATGTATTTCACGCCTCATTCCCGATGAAAAAAAGAGGGGTTGTGATTGTTGTTTCTCCCAGAGCACACTTTGTAGAAGGAGCTCAGCGTACTCACCCAGATGGCCACTTTGTAATGGTAAAAGGGGAAATCGGGGGCAATAAAGTGACTCTGTTATCAGTTCATGCCCCTAATGAAGCGCAGGACCAATTTTGGGTAGGGGTGGTACCACAAATTATGGCATTCACTGAGGGGATCGTTCTGGTGGGTGGTGACATCAACATGGTCCTCCATTCTGATCAGGATAGGAAGTCTGAGTGACCTTACGCAGATCTGCAGTCACAAAGAAAGATAGCTCTTTCCTTTCACAACACCAAAGACCAGCTTGGCCTCCAAGACTCTCACTCGACACACCAGGAACGTAACCCCCTCTTTACATTTTTCTCCAGCCCACACTCTTCCTTCTCTAGAATTTGTCATATCCTGGTCAGCAAATCAATGCGCGAGAGTATAGTTAATTTTGTGGTCGAGCTAATCCCGTGGTCCGACCACGACTTACTTCGGTTCCAGGTGGGTATCCCCCCGGGTCCTCCTGAGAGTTTGAGATGGACCTGCAACGGTCTCCTGTTAAAGAACAAAGAATCAGCCGAGTCACTCCTCTCAGCAATAAAGCAATATTTTAAGATTAATGATAATGGGGAGGTGTGGAAGCGGGAGTCTGGGAGGCCTTTAAGGCCACTATCCGAGGGGTCCTAATTGGAATGGGGTCCGTGAGGAAGCAGGTAAGGGCTAGAGAGGAGAAACTCCTTAGAGACAAAATAGAGGTGATCCAGCCGATGGGCAAACTCTGATTCCCAAATGTTTCTGGGTAAGTGGGCAGAGCTTCAAGGACTCAGGGCAAAACAGGCCACACTCCTGATTGGGCAGAACAAAAGAAAATTGTCCTTTCGAAAACAAAGGTACAGGCAGAAGGGAGACAAGGCGGATAGGATTTTATCTTGGAGACTAAGGGAACTCAGAAACAGCAGAATGGTTAACGTGATTCAACCTCCTGGAGAAGCTAAATGCCTAGATGATCCAGGGATAGCAGAGTAATTCTGCTTATATTACCAGCGTCTCTATACATCAGAGTATGCAGGAGACGGATCAGAAGCTGACAACTTCCTGGACTCCCTCCCGATCCCCCGCCTCCCTCTTGAGAAAGTGGACCCCTTAGAGAGCCCCATCATGCTTTAATAGGTTTTGGACATTAACGCCAGAATGAAGGTGGGAACCACACTAGGTGACAATGGCTTCACGATTCTCTTTTATAAGTCCTTCCGCTTCACTCTGGCTCTGTTTCTCGCAAAACTGTTTAACGCGACCCTAGAATCTGAGACCCTCCCCCAGTCCATGCTGTCAGCCCGAATTGTGGTCATTTCAAAAGAGAGAAAAGATCCGGCGAATTGCTAATCCTATTTGCCTATCTCGCTACTGAACACCGATGTGAAGGTCTTGGCTAAACTTCTTGCCAATAGACTGGCCCAGCACCTCCCGTCCCTGATCCACGGAGACCAAGTGGGCTTTGTCCTGGGTAGGCAGGGATCCGACAACATCAGGAAAACCCTGGACCTGATCTACGAGGCCACCAGTAAAAACCTAGAGGCCTATCTACTGTCACTTGATTCTGAAAAGGCCTTCAACCATGTCGAATGGTCCTACATGTGTAAAGTACTACAAAGGATGGGACTAAGGGTAAGGTCCCGTGGGTGGATTGCCTCTTTGTATAATGGCCCCTGTGCTAGGGTTACGGATTATGGTATCATCATCAACATAACTCTATTCGGCATGAAAGCCATGAAAGTATACATACCAATCACACATTTTACAGTACAAAACATGTCCAGCATTAAAAAACAACCAAAATGAATGACAGTAAAGGCAGGACGATCGCAGTGGACCTGGGTCCTACCATGACCCATTGGCTACTCGAACAAATTTAAACGCAACCCGTTGTAGTTAGGAATGATTACGGGGAAGCCTGTTAACCCCTTTTTCCCCCAGAGGAATGGCATTTCCATCTGTCAACACTGAAACCAAAGATCCGGAGCCCCTAGGGTACAGACACAATTCAATTACACTGTTCGGATGTGGGGTGCAAGACTAATAAGCTTTCAATATGTTCCTGGCCACTTCATTGTCGCAGAGATTTAGTTAAAAAAAATCGTCTTCCCCCCATTTAGACATTTTGGCCCAGTTGACAATGCGGTACTTAGTCAAAAATGGGCATCCCCCTATAGTTCTTAACCAGCGTAAGCTTTTGTTGAGGAGTGCATCCCTTGGTTCTGGTCGACCTAAGAGTTATTTCGGAACTCTTTGCAGTAAGATAGTCCTAATGTTGTGTAGCCTGCCATACTTGGCTGGGGTGGGATGTGAGTTTAAGGGTATGGACCTAGCTGGGGCCTCAAGATGTGGGCGACCGGTATGCGCTTGATTGAGCTGTAAAAGCTTGATATGTCGTCCCTCATTCATTTTTACTTTCACAGGGTTATACTCTGTGTTTACCTCTGTGGCGATGGACAAGGGAGGAAGGGACCCTTGTCAGAATAAGGGGGATAAGAGAGGGAGTCACAGTCCCCGTCGATTCCAGTGCATAAATCACCCCCTACATCACCTTGTTTACAAGTTAAATCCCCTGCAGCTGTTCTGCAGGCTGCCACGACAGTGAGGGTCAGCAGCAAAGTCTTAATCTGGGAGAGCTCAGCCAAGACTAGGTTGCAGTTACAGCAACAAACAGGATAGAACATGCCCCCACCTTCTTTCCTCTTGAGAGCAGGGGTGTCCGTTGGGATAGGTGATGGGGTAACAACAGGCCCAATAATGCTGGTCGAAGGGGGGGGGGAGCACACGGCTGAAGGGGAGAGACAGACCATGGTATCATCTCTGCACCCTTCCCCCTCTCTAGGGGGACACAACAAGGTTGCCCCATCTCCCCCTCCTATATGCTCTCACAATGGAGCCCCTAGCCATAGCCATAAAACAGCACCAGGAGATCACAGATTCGATGTGGGGATCTTGATTTCAAACTTTCACTCTTTGCGGATGATATCTATGTATACTTGACCAACTTAACCATCTCTCTCCCTCGGCTTATGGACATGATACACATGTGTGGGGTCTTCTCTGGCTTGATAGTTAATCCCTCAAAATCATGTCTCATGCCAATGGGAGTGGGGAACAGAGACACTGAAGCGAGAGTATCAGCGAGGGATATAAGAATAGAGCGCACGGCCACAACATACCTGGGCATCCTTCTCCCAAGGGACCTGGGAAACGTCTTTGAACTGAGTTCCCCCCCCCAGCTTCTGGGGGGGGAACTCAGATAAAAGATAAAAGCAATGTTTGGCCCCTTTGAGCATCTCATGGTTCGGGTGTATGGTATCCATCAAAATGAATATTCTTCCCCGGCTTCTCTATCTCTTCAACTCTCTCCCAACAAGAATTCCAGATGCATTCTTCAAATCCTTACACTCCATGACCCAAAGATGTATCTGGAATAATAGGAGACCGAGAGTCAAACACACTACCCTGACACTCCTGAGGTCTCGGGGGGTGGGGAAGTTTGGTCTCCTTGATAGGCGGCTCAGCTTAGGGTAAATGTTGGAACACATGAGAGATGAAATGTGAACCTTTTGGTCCTACATAGAAGACACCCATACACACCCTAGGAAAGTAAGAGACCTCCTGTGGAGCTCAGCCAGAGATATTCCCACACCGTTAGAAACCACCCGACACTATAAGTCCTGTGGGCCTTGTGGAAATGCGACAAATCAAATGCTGCTCTCTCTTCCTTGCCCTCCCCCTGTCCTCCTTGTGCCCCCCTCTCCCTTGACCTGGGCAAGCGAGGCCTCTGGGATACCCAAAGCTGGTCTGATATTGGACTGGAGCGAGCTGCCCAGCTATTTCAACATAACACCTTTATTGAGTACGACAAATTTGTGGAAGCCATGGAGGTCCGCCCGATGTCAGTCTTCGATTACTTATGCGTGAAGGGGATTCTGACCAGCCCCGAATGGGGCGATTCCCTCGCCCCACCTCTCAAACCCCTGGAGATTAATCGCAGACTCCACCTCAAGAAGAGGATCTCTGTCCAAGATTTATAAGGTCTTGATCCCAGCTCAACTTGAAGTTAGACAGGGGTTCAAACATTTTTGGGTGGAAAAATTAGGTGGGGCATTGAAAGAAGAGACCTGGTCTAAACTCTTTGGGGCACTTTTCTTGGGTTCCCTCTACACTTCGGCAATGGAATACAACTTCAAACTCCTCCACACATGGCACCTCGCCCCTGATAGGTTGTCTAAGTTGTTCTCTGGTGTTTCCCCACTCTGCCCTAGAGAATGTTGCCAACGGGGGAACTGGTATCACCTGTGGTGGGATTTCCCCTTCATCCAGATTTACCGGTCAAAGCTCCTGAGCTTGATCAAAGAGTTAATGGTCCTCTCTCTCCCCTTAGATCCTATTGAACTATTGTTTGGCATCCCATCCCCCAATTCAGGAGTGAGTAATACTCCCAAGGTGGTCCAGGCCATGTTGAGAGCTGGGAGACTTGCTCTAGCGCAGAAGTGGAAGAATAGTTCAGTCCCCACCAAAGTGGAGTGGCTTGCCAAACTCTGTGCCATTTTCACATATGAGAAACTAGCAGCGCTGACCCATGATACAATGAACGCATTTGTGCTGGAATGGACAGTGGGGCGCCTTCATGAAGACTGTGGTACTATGCGACTCTAAGGATTCCCGCCCTGAAATGACTTATTCTATTGCCTCCTCACAAACCATTCATTAACACTCACATTGTTCTTATTGCAACCAGTGAACCCTACTTGTCAGCCTACATACGGTTTATGGTCCCACAGAAGTGTTTTCCAAAATCCCCATGGCCCGTTGGCCCCGGTTGTTCACAGGCAGGAGGTGGGTGAGGGGGGAGGCACAAAACTTGAATTTGACCTTATTTCTTGTGACTATTGTTTTTTCTATCATCCCAAATTGTTCAATAACAATTAAGTGGAAAAAAACAACTTTTGTTGAGATAGCTGGGGGCGTTGCCTGAGACATATTTGTGTGTAAGGGTAAGCGTTTTGTGGAGTATCGTTCCTTGAATAGGTAGCCAGTGTGCTTCTCTCCTATGTTGAGATATGTGATCCCTTTTTTGTATGCCTAATGTTGCTCGTAGTGCTTTATTCTGTAATAGTTGCATTTTATATATATTTATTTTGAGGTTACTAATAGTAGTAAATTACAGTAGTCAATCTTAGCTAGGATGAGGGCTATAGCGAGGGTGATGCCATTTAATAGTGTAAGGAAGGGTGGACTCAGTGCAATAAGTTGGGCGGTATAGGCTGTGGATGAGGCGAGTGCACTAATATGTTTGCACATCGTAGGTCTAGAGTCCAGATAGACCCCTAGAGTTTTTACTTGGTTGGTAGTCGGGCGGGTGAGCCTACAATCAGGATTTCTGTTTTTTCTCTGTTTAAGCATAAACTGTTGGCTGTTGTTTTAGATGAATGATTTTATCCAAGCGGTGGCTTCCTCTGAGAATTGGAAGTTGTTTGCTAAGGTTAGGCATAACTTGTTATGATCTACTAGATCGAATGCCGCTGAGAGGTCCAGTAGTAAGAGAATGCAATGTTTCCCTGCATCCCTTTCAGCGTCCATCTGATTTTTTTAGATCCAGCAGTGTTGTCTCAGTACTGTGTCCAGGGCAGAAGCCTGACTGTCTTTCCTCTAGCAGATGATTGTTTTCGAGGTGTGATTTGACTTGGGAATAGACCATTTTATCTATGATTTTGAGTAGGAAGGAGACTGCAGTAATGAGTGTATAATTAGTGGGGATGGTGGGATCTAAGGTGGTTTCTTTGAGAAGGGGGGTAACCCAAGCTTGTTTGATGTTAGTTGGGATGGTATTAGTGTTAAATGGGGCGTTAACAAAATTACTAATGGTGGGTGCTAAGGTGGGAGCACAGTCCTTGACTAGTTTAGCAGGAAAGTCATCTCCTTTAAGGTTGGAGGGTTTGAGCGAAGCTATAGCTTTTAGTACTTGATCTGTGTTGACTGGGGTAAAATGGAATTCCAGTATATTAGTTGTCGTAGTTGTAGATGGCAGAGGGGCTGGCTCTGTGGTCGTTCCTAGTATTTTTTGTGATTATATTTTATTTTGCAGAGTTTATTTTAGTGGCTAGTGCGTCTTGGATGGTGGTACACCATGCTTTGCTTACTTTAACTATGCTGGGAGGAAGGATGGGAGTTTCTAATTCTTTGATGATGGCAAATAGCTCTTTGCTATTTTGTGGTGGCATTAGTAATGCGTAAGTTTAGGGAATTTGCTTTCCGGATATATACTTCCAATTTATAAGATTTGAATACTAGCTGACGTTCTTTTTTAGTTTCACTAGTGTTTTATTTTTTTCTAAAGAGGTGTTCTAGAGCTCTATTTTTTTCCTTCTCTGTTCGATGAGGTCGTCATTGAACCAGGTGTTACTGCACTTAAGTTTGGGTTGTTTAGATCTGAGAGGGGCTATTTCATCAATAGTTGTCTTCAGGCAAGTATGATAGTGTAATGAGATATCATCCGGGTTAGGATTTACTGGTGGTTGAGTATGAATTAACTTATTTAGCAGAGGAGTTAGGTTTTCAGTGGTGCGTTTCCTTGAGTTTCTGATCAAGGTGGGTAACGCGGGGGTGGTGGAAGGAGTGGGATCCCTCATTGTGTTGATATTGAAACTAATGAGGAGGTGATCGGTCCAGGACATTTCTATGATGTCTTCTAGAAGGACTGAGATGTTCAGTGTTAGAATCCAGTCAAGGATTTGTCCTTTTTGATGAGTTGGCATTTTAACGATTTGTTTAAATTGCATTTCTGGGAATGCATTGTGAAAGGCTGTAGCTTTAAGGTCTGATTGGTCGTTGTTCCCAGATTAATGTCTCCTAAAAGGATGCATTTTTTATTGGGTTTGAGGAGTGGGGAGATGAGCAGGGGTAACTCAATATCTGAGTTATTGGCTGAACTAGGAGCTCTTTGCACTATTAACAAATTAATGGTGGTTTTGGGGTCTATGGTTAGTTTAAGAGCTAGGAGTTCATGGCCTGGTAACGTTTCCATTTTACATTCTCTGAACTGGAGAGGAGTTTTGTAGATAACGGCAACTCCTCCTCTGGTGGCCTCCTGCTGATCTGATCTAAGTAGTGTATAGTCAGGTGGTATCGCTAGTGTTAGCAATGGGCCTGATGCTGCGTGGAGCCAGGTTTCGGCTGCTACTAGAAAATCGAGTTTATATTCCAGAATAAGGTTGTGTATGTCAGTGGCATGTGCACCTAATGGTCTGGTATTGCGTAGAGCACCCTTTAAAGGTTCAGTGACTGATGGGGAGCAACTAATTTGGGTTATACGTAATGGTAAATAGTATATTAAGAGAAACTTTACAGTAAAGCAGAACACTGCCTTATCAAGAGAAAGGCAGTCATTCTCCTGACCTTAGTAAGTTTTAATAGTTGTAGGGCCAGTTGGGATTATTTGTGGGACAGCAGACTCATTGGACATTTCCTGATGATTGACAAGCACCTTATTTATTTATACAGGTTTTGACTATCCCATAGCGATGGCGAGCCCTAGGCCTTTTTCTTATTATTTAATAAACCTTTCTGGAAAAGTCATCACAGTGTCTGCGTCCTTCATTGGACCTGCCACGCTACCTTTAATCCAATAAAGCGACAATAGCTTTCCAAAAAACGTTTGGAGAAATGTCCGGGTGTTAATCAGAATTTTACATCGTAACACGTGGAAATTTGTTTGGTGAGGGACATCCAAAGCACATCTCAGAAAAGTAGAGAATTTTGAGAATCAGACCAAACACAGCATAGCAGCAGTGGGCAGATTGAAAACGCGGTAGAAGTTTCACTGGGCAGACATTTGAAGTGCTCACACACTTGTTGAAATATCTGAGCGGGTGGGTGGCTGGAAACAACTTTGACATATTTAAAGGGATGTACAATTTGATTGCGTGTGAGCATGTATTGAAGAATTGTGAGGTTGACCTACATCAGCATTTTCTGTCCAAGACTATCCAAGACCATAGGGAGCTTGCAAAGGCTGCTGACACGTTTGGGAGTACTCAAGTCCTGAAAAAACGCCAGGGGAGTGCACACCTACCATGCGGATGGTTGATTCCTCACATGCCCCCAGCCTCAACATGTGAACCACCACCCTACTGAGGGTCTGGGTCGTCATCAAGAAAAACGTATCAGCTGAGGCCATCTGCATTCCCATGCTGGCAGTCTGGCTTGTGCAGGACATGCAAATATAATCCCTGTGGGGATATGGCCCAACGCAGAAGGTTCTCCCCTTGCATAGCATTAACCATCGAAGAGGCCGGTGGTCTGTCTGAACCATAAAGTGCGACCCAGAGATGTGGGGTTTCAGCTTCTTTACGGTGCACATGACCATGTGAGCCTCTTTTTCACTGACAGCCCAGTACCTTTCCATTTTTGTCACTTGCCTGCTAATGTACGCAACAGGTTGCCCTACCCCTTTGGAGTTCAGCTGTGCTAACACTGCTCCAAACCCGATCCTTTGAACTGCAACCAACTGCACTGCGGACAGTTGGCATGCTGCAGTCGCTAACTTCTTCTGAGAAGCCTTGACCAGTGCTTCAGACCCACAAACCAGCACTGAGAAAATGATTCCTGACCCCAAGCCTCCATGTAGGCCAGTCTTTAGCCTTCTGTTTAGCCTCGCTCACCGAACTGCCTGCTGCCTGATACCCACCTGATACCCGCACCTGTCCCCCATCTTGATTCAGTCGCAGAAGCTGCAAAGTGCCCTGAAACTGATTGGACCCTGTCGAGTACCAAGAACTTCTACAAGTACAAGGTACATTTTGGTTCTGTCCCCCTGATCCTTCTCTGGAGTCCCCTGGTGATATTTTACGACCCATTGCTCCCTTTGTGTTGAAACAAAGTATCCTTGAAGTATTGCGATTGATTACTATACCGACTACCCTCCTGTCAGTATCCAGAGTGCATCCCTTTTCCTTCTTGAAACTGTCTGTCCTCTGCATTCCTTTACAGGCTGGGTTGTATTTTTGTGTGTGCTAGAACTGTCTGTTGTGATAACAATAATAATGATAATAATAATAATAATAATAATAATAATAATAATAATAATAATAATAATAATAATAATATTTCTATACAACCTTGAATGGACAGTCCCTTTTAATCATTGGGTAATTGTATTTTCTCTGTGTTGCAACTAACCAACGATTCATGACCTTGCCGAGATAAGTCTGACACTTGGGAAGTCGTAATAGGCTACCATTTTGATATCCAGAATACCCTTAATATTCCCACGCTGCAAGCAGAATCACATATCTAGAAGAAGGCCACAGTTTAACATGCTTAATAATTTGCCCGTTTGACAATCATATTAAGATAGCAGATACCATAAGTTCTCTATGCAGCACTGAGCCATCCAAATCCATCCCCAACTCGAGGGTCACAACGCTGACGTTGTCGAAACCTTACTTGTGCACCTTGGAATGAAAATGCCCTTCACCCCATCAAACACAATTACAGGCAGTGAAATGAGGCCCAGGACTCATCAATCTGAGAAAAGTCATTCCAAATAGTTAGGATGAAACAAGTACTGTGAGGAATCAAGGGAATTTGTCCCTTATCCCCAATGTGGAGCCTCCCCCTTTGAGTCAAGCGAGGTGAGCCTATTCCTCAAGAGCCTCCCTAGGGGTCTGGGTAATTGAGACCGCACTGGGAGAGACTCAGCCTTTGCGGACAAGGACTCTTGTTCCTCGAAGGAACTCCCTCATCCATTCCCCATGATGGAATACATGAGACTATCTGAAATGCCTAAAAGCAATGAATCCAGAAGTTGGGCTGAAGGCAAAGTTAACATATACCATGATGATCAAGAAACTGAAACTGTCTCTTTAAGGACAAACCTCCAAATCACTGTGAAGTGGAGGTTTAAAACAGAAGATTCACCAACCCAAGAGAGAGGGAGAGACACATACGCCAGCAGAGCCTGGTGAGAGCATAATACAGGCGAGAGGCAGAGCTGACAAGAGTTCTGGAGCTGCAACGTTCAGAAAGGCAGCATGCAGAATCAGCGACAAACGAGAAGGGTGGGAGCCCAAAACCCAATGGTGGCGTGACAACAGAGAAGTCATAGTGGGCAGGCTGCCCAGCTACCAATGCTAACCAGCTGAGGTATCGACCACTGCACTGGTTGTCAGAAGGGACACCAGAAACGCTGAACAAACAGAATGAGAGTCGCCACAAGAATGAACCGACAGAACAAAAAAGGCAAGCTAGAAGGCCCCGAGTGAGTGCAAGCCCCAGTTGCATTCCCCTGTCAGAAAAGAGGTAACAGGCAGAATGGGAGGACTGGGAGGCTGAACAGGACATATTATGTAATCAATCAG
Organism: Ambystoma mexicanum; assembly: GCF_040938575.1. Lineage (NCBI taxonomy): Eukaryota > Metazoa > Chordata > Amphibia > Caudata > Ambystomatidae > Ambystoma > Ambystoma mexicanum. The sequence continues at coordinate 583,501,872 of NC_090940.1, forward strand.
AGAAACGCGTCCCAGTAAAATTGACAAAATCCTAAATGCAAAGTTAATGAATGAGAACTGTAAGAATACTGAAACCAACATTCTAATTAAACCTGAGAAAGAGATTACTAAAAAGTGGATATGACTACCCCCAGGAAGAGGGGAGAATATTCCAACGTTCAAAAGTGACCAAGTGCAGAGTATAAGAGAAAGGAGAGTATGAAGTACAGTCAAGAGAATTAGACAAGATAAAAGATAACCAGGATAAGCCAAAGCTAAAAGGAGGGAACAGTAGTCACCCAAAAAGGGTACCCCTTTCCTGGAAAATATAGCCCAGACAAACATACAAGGGCAAACAGTCTGGATCAAGGGATTTAACAAAGCCCACGAAGAGGCACCTGGGGAGTTACCCGTAAAGATAAGGAAAAACCCAAACACATTGTGAAGACTTTAAAAACCTGGATTCAGAAGGTGGCCAGAGACTATCCTCAAAATAGTATATTAAGAGAAACTTTATAGTAAAGCAGAACACTGCCTTATCAAGAGAAACGGAGTCATTCTCCTGACCTTAGTTAGTTTTAATAGTTGTAGGGCCAATTGGGATTAGTTTTGGGACAGCAGACTCATTGTTTGGACATTTTGTGACGACTGAGGAACACCTTAGTTATTTATACAGGCTGGAAATATCCCATCGCGATGCGGAGAGATAGTGAAGGCTGGCACCTTAGCATGCACGTGTCCCAATAGACAGAATAAAGTACACACCCCACTAGGGAATGAGACCAGTAGAGTAATTCCAGGAGAACCAAAATGTATATAAGTAAAATAAATGCAAGCAAAGAACTCTGCTGCCCGACAGCGCTCTGCCAACAGATACATCGGCAGCACATTAAAAGGGCACCAATTGTCATATATGACATCATAAATACGCGACAGTCTAACAAACATGATTGGCTAGGCACATATACTACTCCCAGCTTCATAGAGGATGCCTGGTCTCCATTGGTTACTGTCTCTTCATGAGTCACAACACACGTGGTCAGCCGGTCAGCTGGGCTCATCCTTGCAGGGTGGGGGACGGGCGCAGTTCACAGAGATGATGTAGAGCTGTCTGACTAAGCTAAATAACAGAACTTGGCATACAAGAAATAATGACTCGTATAAACTATCACATGAAAAGGGGGCTGTTGGAAATATGTACATTCTCACGCGTGTTTATTTTTATGGCGACATGGTTTAGGGGTCGTTCCTTCAGGTGCCTTATCATAAGGGGTGAGCTCTGATTTGCGGTCTCTGCGGCCTCACATTTTCAAACATATTGGCGATCGATGTTAGTGTTCCTAGAATATATGACCACTCTGGATTAGATATATGGTGGGTGAAGCTGGTCCAGGGGAAGGGTCTGGTGACCAGGTGCATTCATAGGGAATAGGGGGTATGGGTTCAATGGACCGCGGCTTAGCATGTAGGGGTTGGAGAGGGCATGAATCGGTCAGCTGAGATGGATGGGGCACTGGTGCTGGAGCAGGCCTTGGTCTCACGTTCTGGGATGTGCGCATTTTGTCGGTACTCGATTCCTGCTAGCGACAACAATGAATGGCTGCATTTCCATGAGAACAGATGTGCTGAGCTGGCAAAGAGGGTGGAGGTGGCGGGGGCTGGCCGTGCGCCGCGCTGGGAGAGGGAGAGTGGACATTTTGGCAGAGGGGGCAGAGGGCCTAGAAAAAGATGTTTTTTAGAGAGACACAACATGGATACAGACTACAAGCCTTGTCATGGCGATTATGCACTTCTATTCAAAATGGGAGATGCTAATAAGTACAGGAGGGGTGGAAATGCCCCCCCCCCTTAGCTCACCCAACATTTAGCTGGTGTGAGAATGGTGCAGGGGGGCGGGATATACCGCCTCTCCTCCAACATTAGGCCTTTATCCTATTAATTAATAAACCTTTCTGGAAATGTCATTACAGTGTCTACGTCCTTCTTCTGACCCGCCACAGTACCTTTAATCCAATAAAGCGACAATAGCTTTTCAAAAAACGTTTGGAGAAATGTCCGGGTGTTAATCAGAATGTTACATCGTAACAAGTGGAAATTTGTTTGGTGAGGGACATCCAAACCACATCTTAGAAAAGTTGATGATTTTGAGAATTGGGCCAAACACAGCATAGCACCAGTGGACATGTTGAAAACGTGGTAGCAGTTTCAGTGGCCACATTTTGCTGAATATAAAAGATGTTTGCTTTTAAATATACGCTTTCTCCGAAATTAAACTGTAAATGAATATGGAATTCAAATTGAATTTGAAATGGTTTACATTTTTCAAGTGGATTCTTTAATAATTGCCCACAATCCTCTGATGTTTTCCACAATTATGTTTTTATTTTTTTTCCTGTGACAAGTGTACACCGCTAATAAACATGGAACATTAACAAGGTAAGTTATTTATTTTAAATCTTTTTTTAAAAATGTATGTCTTTTTGCGACCCTGTAGCTGAAACAGCAATCATACAAAAATGGTATTGATGTCCCTAATTAAAAGTTACATGCAACATGTTTCCCTTTGGTATGGTTTATTTATATAGCACCTATACACAGGCAAGAGCTTCAAAGCGCTCACTGCAACATTAGGTGTCTCAAGCTTCCCAAGGACATGTTCCAGGGATACGTCATTTAGGGGTCACCAGAGTTCACAAATGTGACCTCTGAGGTCTCCCCTGCTACTCCTGTGGTCTCCCTGGCTACCTCTAAAATAAATAAATAAATAAATAAAAAAAATATATATATTTTTTTAAAGCAAGCTCCTGGCTTGTGGCAAGCACCATGTGGCACTTTCCTTCTGGAGTTGCTGGCTTTCTTGTTCATGCCTCTTTAAAAAAAGAAAAAGAACAGGGGTGCCACAAGTCTAACACTTTAAGCATTGACCTTAAATAAGAAAGAATAGGAATACCAAATAATGTGTCTTTTTGGAATTGGAATTCTATACAATAATTGCTAGACTCATTAATGGTTTATTTCAGGCACACTTCATGGGGTGAGTCACTGATTTAGTCTGTCCTTAAACACTTCAACTCAGCCTTTCATCCTTCTGAGGTCGATAAATGAGTACCAACACAGGTTGGGTGATATTGGGTGTATATTTTTTCTATATAAAGTGCTTAAGCGTAAGTGCTGTATAAAACATCATTATCATTTGGCCATGGACGTCTGCTTGGATTCACAGTAATTTGGTAATATGGGCCTATACACACTGATCTTAACGATACATATGGCGATCCATTCTTGTATGAAATGTACATCACATTATAATGATATCATAATCATATTTTCGTAATGTACTTAGGTACAACGCTATGTGATGCCACGTCCTGTTTTGTCAAGGGGTAAAAATCACTTCGGGTGGGGGCAAATGACATCACTTCGTGTGATGTCATCAGATGTCAAGGATTGTGTGATGTCACTTCCGCTACCCCTGGCATTTTGGTGAAATGACGTCCCTGACATGTTCCAGTCCTGTTTCTTTGCATTGTCTGACCTGTAACACTTACGTGAAAACGGGAATGCAAAGCTACAAGTTCCAGGTGTCAAATAATTAAACCAATGCTGGGTGGCTTCTTTATACATTCACAGTGAGAAACTAAGCTCTCGTAGTAGGTCTGCTGGGGCCTCAATTAGCAGACGTTTCTGCAAGGGCAACTACAGGTGCAGAAGTTGTTTGTGCATGCGCACGTGAAGTCGAGTCTGTTTTGAATGTGGGTTAGCTGTTACCCAATTCAACATTCACAACAAGCATTTGCTCTTCGGCGGCTGTATGCCAATGAGGATCCTACCGTGTGCCTGCCCACAGTTAATTCCCAGGATGCAAAACAACTAGACTGGAGCTATTGCTTAAATGTTTACTTGTTCCATGCAGCAGAAATGGCAGCCTGTCAGCCATGCCCTGTTCTGTGAAAAGCCGGCCAGTCAGTCACACTAAAAGCAGAAAATTGCTATGCTTGTAGAAGTCAGTCAATTCTGCCCGGCTTTCTTCATCTTAGACACAAAGCACAAACACCAAATAATCATGTCTGCTTATGCCAGCAACAAAGACATCGTTTTGAACAAGCACAATACATGCAGTTGTACTGAGGAGTTCCCTATACTGTGCCCTATACTGTGCGCACCAGTTACGGGAATGCATGAGTGCATGGATGCATTGGTCTGTTTAAAGATTACTTGATTGATCCATAACATCTTGGGGATCGTGCCCCTATCATGAACCTTCATTAATTAAGTGCTACTAATTAATTCTGAGTCTCGATGTCTTGGGTCACCTCAATTGAATAAACAGTGAACTTAAGTAAAAAAAATGTACGCGCAGAGCCCAGTTCTTGAGTGGCGTGCCCCGGTGACATGGAGTAATCGGGTATTTGTCTACAAAGATTCCCTAGGTTAAGCACCAATTCCCTAGGTTAGGCACCAATGTGGTCAATTCTTGGGGCACCAGCAGGGGTCCGCACATGAGGAAACACTCATGCATACATGTATAAATTACAAAATGAAAGAATATATCCCCAGATATCAACAAGGACCAAAGATATTTACCTAAGAGAAACATATTCACCTAGGAGACACATATTCACCTAGGAGACACATATTCACCTAGGAATCACATATTCACCTAGGAGAAACATATTCACCTAGGAGACACATATTCACCTAGGAGAAACATATTCACCTAGGAGAAACATATATTCATGCACTGTCCTTCTCCATAATGCCACTCCTCAGGAAGAAATTCAGACAGCACCACCTAATTTGTCACCTTCCTTTTTTAACATGGCACCACCACTGCAGCCAGACAGGCACCTGAGCCCCCCTTCCACCCTCTTTTCTGCATCTGACGTGATTGGCCGTGGGCATCTTCCTTGGGCTAATAGGTGAGCTGGCAGGCAAGAGAGCTGGCATACTAACCCAAGATCCTCATAAAGGCCCTGCCTGGACACTGTTCTCACTCTCTCCACAACTCTGCCTGCCTGGGTTTGCAGGCACCCTCCTCCACTGTAGAGACCACAAGGCAGCACAAATCTCTGGACATTCTGTCATGACCCTCGCCCAAAACCCCCTCTGGCAAACCCATTGGCCAGGTGGAGTCAGGACTCGGGCCTCTAGAGCCTGGCATCCTCTTCAAAAGCCCTCATGGGGCCAGTCCTGGCACCTATGGCGCCAGGCTCATACACTATGAAAAACAATGTGCTTGGGAACTACTTTATTGTATTGTCAGCCAACATGGAGGCATCCACATAGCTTGGTTCCTAAGAACCAAGCTATGCGGTCTAGTGTTTTGGGTGTGGTAGCCTAGGGACTACTTTACCTGGACTATTTTGCTGGGGCTATTTAAACCACACCCGAGCAAGACAATACGCTTCGCGTTAATTTGCAGCTTGCAAAGTGATGCTCACCGTGTCCAGCTATTCCCTCGAACCTCGGAGAAGCAGAACCTGCAAGGAGACAAAAGGAACATCATTAGCAGCAGCATCTTACCTGCAGTCTTCATCTTTAAACACTCGCAGCTACTGAGAACAGCTTCCTCGAATCTGCACGCCTCCCGGACAGAACAACCTGAAAGAGGAAGATAGAGGCAACATTAAAGAAAGCAGTAGAGACATTTACAAATTACGAACTGCTCAAAAGGCTTACCTGGCTGGTCGCCTCTCGGCTGCCACCACTCTGGACATTCCACTCGCGATAAAGGACACCGCGACCTACAAGGAAGGAAAACACAGGTTAGCAGAGGCAAGATTTTGCAGCACTGCGCATAGCGCTTACTTACCACATCATAGCGCTCTTAATGCGCCATCATTTACCAGCGGGGCTCAGCCAAGCCAGTTTGCCGTGCTGAAGCTCTGCATACCAAAGGGAGAAAAAAAGAGACATTTTAAACAAAGAAAGGCATGCAGGATAGCAACAAAACTAAAGAACAGCAATAAGATCTACCTGAACAATATCAAACGGACCGGTGCTGAGAAGCATACCAGCGAGTAACCAGGCTGGGTGGCGTCCCTGTGGATACCAGGTGAGCGTAACAGAATGCGAAGCCTACCATAACTAATCCACCTGGGCGCCATGGAGACATCGGAAATGGACCAATTGGCCCAATTACTAGGAGAGCTTCGTGCTGAGGTTCATTCTGCCCGACAAGAGACTAATGCCCTCCGGAGAGACCTAATAGTGACCAAAGAACACACTGAAGAGATTAGCAGGCAATACTTGCCATCACAGGCAATACAGACGCCTCTACCTGGAAGCAATCCAAAGATGCAAAATCCCCCCATACCACCCACTCCGGTACAGATCACGTTACCTGGAACAGTGCCCCTGGCACCACCAGAAAGGTTCTCAGGCGACCCACAGAAGTATGCGGCATTCATCAATTAGTGCCACCTTCATTTTCTTTGTAGGCCTGGAGCATTTCCAAACGACCAAGCTCGGGTAGCTTTTGTCTTATCATACCTGAGTGGTAGTGCAGCAAACTGGACGGTGCCGTTGGTAACCCATGACGATCCTCTATTACATGACTTTGGGGGGTTCCAGAGAGAAATGGAAAAACGTTTTGCTCGCCATACCCAGGAACAAGCAGTAGACAATGAACTCTTGTCCCTCCGACAGGGGAATCAGGACTTGTTAACGTACATTGCTACCTTCAACAAACTGGTTGCCGAAGCTAGGTGGCCAGAAAACAAAAGAACCACGTTATTCTGGAGGCTTACGAGGCGATTTAAATGATGTCTTAGCCCAGGTGGTTGATCCACCCAGAGACTGTGCAGAATTCATAAATCTGGTTGTGCAGCTAGACCACCAGTTGCAGGACCGAAAGGCAGACCGGTCTAAGACGGACCCTTGGACCGTGTATCTTCGACCAAGGGAAAACACACCGCGTGTACCTGAAAATGCTGTAGTACCCATGCAGATTGGAGGGATACGGCCTCCATTAACAAAACAAGAGCGGAACAAAAGAAGACAACAACAGCTTTGTTTGTATTGTGGGAAACCAGGACATTTCCTGAAGGACTGTCCAGTAAAACCCCCTAAAAGAACAGTCGTGGCCACAGAAAAGGATGAATCTAAGGAATCGGAAAACTACCAAGCTCGACAAATGTAGAGGTCAGTTTGTCGTGTGAGAAGAAAGAGTTGCTGACCTCACACTTTGCAATACCAGTGATCTTAATTAACCACCAACAGTCGTCAAGAATGCATGCCGTTGAAGCATACATCGATAGCGGAGCAGTTGGAAATTATATTGATCAGGAACTGACAGCAGAGATGGGGCTTTCTTTGTGTTCTAAGCAAACTATGGACAAGGTAACCACCATGGATGGGACAGAAATCGCTTCCGGACCAGTAACCCAGTGCACAGCTGGGTAACCTTGCTGTGCCAGGACGGACATCAGGAGTCCATTTCATTCGATCTCATCAAGGCACCTCAGTTCAGGCTAATACTTGGGATGCCATGGTTGGTTGCTCACAACCCTTTGATAGACTGGCGGGCACGAAAATTAACCTTCCCCAGTGACTGCTCCCCTGCCTGCTATTACCAAGAGGAGAAACCCAACATCTGTATCCCCATGACTCCCGGAGTGACAGTATCAACCCTGGGAGCAACTAATACCTTGCCAAGTGAATACCATGATTTTCAGGATGTTTTCCGAAAGGACCAAGCCAATACAATGCCGCCGCACAGGCCCTGTGACTGAAAGATCGACCTTGTTCCTGTTGCACAAATCCCTTGCGGCAGGATCTATGCTCTCACAGAACCAGAAAACCTTCATTTGAAATCCTATTTAGACCAGTACCTTGCAAACGGATTTAACTGTCCTTTGAAGTCCCCCGCAGCCAGTCCTTTGTTCTTCATACCGAAAAAGGAAGGAGACTTGAGAACCTGTATTGACTACCGCGCATTGAACCAGGTCACTGTGAAGAACCGCTACCCCTTGCCACTTTTCCCTGAGATGCTAGACCAAGTTAAAGATGCCCAGATTTATACCAAATTGGACCTTCGAGGAGCGTAACACCTGGTCCGAGTCAGAAAAGGAGATGAATGGAAAACCGCCTTCCCTACTAAGTACGGCTTGTTTGAATATCAAGTCATGCCCTTCGGGTTATGCAACGCTCCTGCGGCATTCCAGTATTTCATGAATGACGTCTTAAGGGAGTTAATTGATGTGTGCGCCTTAGTGTACATAGACGACATCTTAGTATACTCAGCCTCGGAACAAGATCCTGTCAGACACATTCGTTCAGTCCTCACCAAGCTCCGTCAACATCGCTTGTTTGCAAAGCTTGAAAAATACATTTTTCATGTCACCGAAGTAGAATTTCTTGGTTTTATCCTTACTCCAGGAGGCATCAGAATGGACGTGCACAAGGTAGATGCCATTCTGAAATGGCCATAACCGATGTCTCTGAAAGGGGTAAAAGAATTCTGGGCTTTGAGAATTTCTACCGCCGGTTCATCCCAGACTTCTCTCAGGTTGTGCACCCAATCACAGTACTATTACGAAAAAACAATAAAAAGTTTGCTTGGACCGAAGAAGCAGAAGAAGCCTTTCAGGAACTTAAACAAAGGTTTACCTCCGCTCCAATCCTGTGACATCCTCCTCCAAACCTCCCTTATGTTGTTGAAACTGATGCGTCCATTCTCGCAATGGGGGCTGTCCTTTCACAGAGAGACCCGGAAACGGGCCAGCTACATCCTGTGGCCTTCTGGTCAAAAATGTTCTCACCTCCAGAGATTAATTATGCCATCACGGACAAGGAACTCCTGGCTATCAAATCCGCCTTTTGTAGCCTGGAGGCACTACCTTCTGGGGGCCAGACACACCATTACAGTCATCACAGACCACCAAAACCTGCAATATCTCAAAACAGCCAAGGCCCAGTCCTCCCGCCAATTACGGTGGGCCCTTTTCATCACCGAATATGATTATGTAATCACATTTCGACCAGGAGTCAGAAACGGAATGGCGGATGCCTTATCTCGCATGGGCATAGATGAAATAGTATATACAACTCCAGACCGAGTATCTATTATACCTGAAGACAAACTCTTGTGTATCATGACAGCCTTAACACAAGCAGAACTACGAAAAGAAATCCAACAGACAATGAATCCTGATGCCTACCTCGCATGAGAAACTCAAGGAGAACAATATACCATCAAAGACCATCTACCCTTTTTTAGGGATCGCCTATATGTACCCAAGAAGCAATTACAACAGCATATTATTTCAAAGTATCATGATTCACTAATCGAAAGGCATCCTGGGATCACCAAAACCCTAGCTAATGTGAAAGAGAACTTTTGGTGGCCTCCTGGCGTAAGGACATCATTCAGTATATTCAGTCCTGTGATGACTGCGCACAAAATAAATCACAGAAACAAAAAACATCTGGTCTCCTACAACCATTGGACATTCCTCCAGTTCCATGGCACACTCTTTCCCTTGACTTCATCACTGATCTATCTCCAAGCCAAAGGTTCAACACCATCCTTGTAGTTGTGGACTTATTCTCGAAGATGGCCCATGTTATTCCTCTCAAAGGCCTCCCAGATGCAGCGACTTTAGCAAAAGTGTTCCTGGAGGGCGTGGTTAAGCTACATGGCTTCCCTTTGGTTCTGGTCTCTGATCGAGGCAGCCAGTTTGTTTCAAACTTCGGGAAAAAATATTGTGCAATGGCGCAGATCGACTGAAGGGGCCCCCGAGGGACCCTCGAATGTGGAAACAAGGCACAGTCACCACACACAAACTGATACGCCAGACACAAGGTTGTATTCCCAAAAGCTAGGGTTTATTGCAAAGTAAATAGTCTCAGTTGCCCAATTGATCTCACGCCCCGCAACGTGTGTCTAACAGACCTCGGGAGACGCAAGAGAGCAAGAGTCGTACATCAGTTACATATATACAAAATGAACATCTTACAATCAGTAGTGTCACATCAAAAACTGCCCCTTGCACATCTCCTGAGCATGATGATTGACAATCGTGACAAGTATGACACCTCAAACATTTGTTTTAGCAACAGTTTGCAATTTTGTAAGGCTGCAGACATAAGTCTTTGTTGAAAAGAAGAGAATGCTTCTGTTCTCGCTAGAAAGATGCATGTGGGGGGAGAGCCACATTCCAGGCCTTCCGATCTCCTAGTTTCTATTTGGGTCCTGGGGGTCAACTTGCTCTCCAGGACTCTACACGGCTCGAGAAGGGGGGCCGCAAAGAAGAACATAATTCAAGCAATTTAATGTTCGTTCCGAGTATTTTTCACTGTGTTCTCGAGACACACTAACACCTGTGGGCTGGTTAGGATGCCTCGCTGCCCTCTTTCAAGGATAGCGCCTGGGAGGAGACCGGGTATTTCTATCAGGGTTGCTACATTATGTTACAGCATATTTCCCTTGGCCTTGCATTGCATACTGGTAACGCAGAATATCATGTCACGAAGCATTTAGAACAGAAAGCAATAAGCAAACCTTAGAGAAAACAAGATGGTGATTTCTGTCACCTTAAAATGGCCGCACTTCGGTCAAGTTTATGATTATGTATTACTAACACTAAGAGCATGAGACGGTTGGTCTTCGGCCAGCATAGTACATTTTCCCGTAATTGAGGGGTGTCTGTTTTTCTGGACCGACAAACCCTCCTTTTGGCCGTATGCCAAACGTTTCATCTGTACATTGCATCCTCTTCCGGCCACGTATCTTTTTCAGATTTTGATTCTGAATCAGGCTCTGAATCTTGCATATTTTTAGTTTCCTCCTCATTGTCACCTATGTCAATGGACATTAATTATTTGACTGTCTTTGTCTCTTCTCTACCAAGGATACTTGATCTACTAGTGCTCTTTTTCTCTATCATCTGTACACATCCTTCACTAATTTCAGTGCATATCACAGGTAGGCAGTGTATGCAACGACAACATGACATGACTATCCCTACTACTGCTATCAGAAGCGCAAATAGTTTCCATCCCCATGAATATAATAATTCACAGAACCAGGAGTTTATATCCCAACCCCCCGTCTTGGGTATGGAGTTCAGAACTTAATACATGTAATTTTCTTATTGCCTTGACAATTGTGGGAGAGGAGTCGTTTACAAATACACAGCACGCTGATCCTGCGATTTTGCAAACACCACCACGATCAACCAAGATTACATCAAGAGCCATTCTGTTTTGCAGTGTCATAAATCTAACCCCTTTCTCCTCCAACATCATGTTGTATAATATATCTGTTGTTCCTTTTATTGTTTTTTCTAAGATTTTGGATAATCGTCGAATATTATAGGAGTTTATTGCTTGGCCCAAAAATGGTATAAATGATTTTGCTACATCTACTGCTATTAATCCGTCTTCATTACTTCTTCTTGGCCTAGGTCTAGATAATTTGCCTATGTCTGTTGCTTCTAAGAAAAACACTGCTGGGAACAGTAGTCCTAAATAGCATGTACCTCCCCAGTTTCTAGGTAACCAAGGATACGCTTTATCTCCACATATGAAATACACTGGGTCACCTACATACACTGGCTCTACTTCCCTATTAATAATCGCTGTATTTATACATCTAGTGAATGTCCCTACAAAATAGGAGCCCTTCTTTTTTAAACAAAAAGGAACAGAACGTGGGCTGTAGTTTACTGTATATGAGGGGGGCACTGCATCTTTATTTCCTTCTGATTTTATGCGAAATACGATCACAGATGACTTTTCTGGTGGAGACAGGGGGTCTCATTACGAGTCAGGCGTTAAGGGGTTAACGGCACCGTAAACGGTGCCGACCCTTAACGCCTGATTACAAGGTCCCTAAGCGCCATGGTGATTTTAACGCCTGCTTTTTGCAGGCGTTAAAATCCATGGCGCTAAGGGACCATAGTGCTAATTCCGCCACCGTAATTTACGGTGGCGTAATTAGCGCCTTCCCCACTCCCATTACGCCCTATGGGGCAAAAATGGGAATGGGGAAGGGTAAAATGGAAATGGGAATTTACCGCCCCACTCACCTTGGAATGGGGCGGTAAATCCGCCATCCACCATGGTGTAAACGTAGTTTACACCATGGTGGTAAGGGTACGACCCAGGCGGTAACTTACCGCCTGGGTCATCATGAGGCCCTGTGTATCTTGTGACATTGGTTTGGCCATAGCTTTTGGCGTTATCATCCGTGCTTTATGAAATATTGAACAACCTATGGGTCTCATAATAATTTCTTCAAATTCATTCATGTTTGTGCTATCTAATTGACCCGTTTCACTTTTATTCCATTTCCCATAATACAATGTACTCAGAGATGCACTGCATGCAGAACTTAATGTCAGTGGCTGCATGTACCAACCTATTCCTTTGCCACCATGCTGTGGCAAATGAGCACACACCTAACAGTTGTTCTTTTTCAAAATTGAATGTGTCATGTTCATAATTTGCAGTAATGTATTATTTCCATAACCCTCTCTATGTCTCTCTTCCATTGGGGACAGAGTGTAAGTAAATACATAAACAGGGCTTTCGATGGTGGAGATGTTCCTAATTGGTAATAGAATTTCTAAAGGGTGCATCTCCGCTAAATACCACAGTACCAGTGCTGTTATTACTTGGGCCATTATGCTCACTATGCACATGATTAACGTCAAGGTCACTTGTTTAATGCAATCTTTCAGTTTCTATGTTTGATTCATTATCAGCATTGTCAACAATGGTGCAGGAGGGGGCAGAAGCTAGTTCTGGCATCTTCTCTCATGGTCCTTCTTCCTCAGCGATTCTCATCGTGGATATCTTTCCTCGCGGCACTCGCCTGAATGTCAATGAATTTGATAAATGTCAACTGTCTATTCTGCCAGTTCTCAGCCGCCTGGATTGCTTACACGTTGGGCAAGATCTCTTATGCATTAATATACTGCTTAAAGAACTTCAGAGCAGTTATCAATTGCCTTCTGTACCATGTGCGCCCCGCTTGTCCGCTTGGGTTCAGGACACATGGATTTGATGTTAGCACCGAGGAGTCTCGCTTTTGGGCTGTCTGGATAGTGAATTTTGCTTTAATTGTGAAGCCGATGGTGGAGTTGACAAAGAAAGATGTTGTGATGCCCTTGCAGTGGAATGAAGAATGTCAGAGAGCATTTGACTTGCTAAAAACTGCATTGTGTTCTGCTCCAGTTTTGGGGACACTAAATTATGAAAAGATTTTTAAATTGTTTGTGAATGAGAATGACGGCTGCGCGTTGGCGGTTCTAACACAGGAACAAGGTGGAAGAAATAGGCCAAGCGGCTATTTTTCTTCTGCGCTGGATCCTGTAGTGCACACACTACCACGATGTTTGCCAGCTGTTGCAGCGGCTGCTGCATCAGTGAAACAAACAGAAGGGATGGTATTGGGGCATACCTTCATTTTGATGGTGCCACATGCCATAGACGTTCTACTCAATAGAACGCAGATGCAACACCTCACCTCTGCTAGGTTGACTAGATATGAAATTGTGTTGTTTGCACCCCACATCCAAATTATGAGGTGTAGCGGTTTGAATCCAGCAGAATTAATGCCAATGCCCAGGGAAAACCTTGGTGGAAATGAATCACCCCCCCCCCGTGATTGTTTAATGTTTACTGAGGAAGAAACAAAAGGAAGAATTGATTTAAGTGATACCCCACTAGAAAAACCAGATGGAGAACTGTTTTGTGACGGTTCCTGCTTTAAATTACCTGACAGCACTTCAACTGCTGCATATGCCATCACCACGTTAAAGAGTATTGTGGAGACCAAAAGAATCCCTTACAACTCTGCACAAGCGGCAGAAATAATAGCATTAACCAGAGCTTGTGTGATAGCTGAGAATCTGAGTGTGAATATATATACTGACAGTCAGTACGCCTTTGGCCTGGTTCATAACCTTGGCCGACTCTGGGCTGAGAAAGGTTTCCTAACATCACATGGGGCTAGAATTCAACATGGCCCTTTGATTGTACGATTGTTGTCGGCACTCACATGTCCACAGCACCTAGCAATAATGAAATGCGAGGTGCACAAAAAGGTAACATGTAAAGTGGGAGAGGGAAACGCGTTTACAGACAGAATTGCGAAACAAACCGCCAATGATATGAGTATAAAGATGTTTACAGTACAGTCTGAAGAGGTGCCCTGCATGATAGAGAATGGAATTGCTACTGTCAAAGAGATGCAGGTGGAAGCCACTGTTGATGAAATCCAAGGGTGGGCTGAGAAGCAGAACTGGCAATTGTTTCTTTCATTTCTGGAACCGCTGTTTCTTTCTGGTCGCCTCGATCAGTCAGTTTTTCAGATGAAGACGGCTCCTTTTTTGCATGGGTGGCATGGATCCACACTTTACGCCCATCCACACAAATTCTCATGCACAAACAATTTAAAAATATTTTCATAATTTAGTGTCCCCAAAACTGGAGCAGAACAGAATGCAGTTTTTAGCAAGTCAAATGCTCTCTGACATTCTTCATTCCACTGCAAGGGCATTACAACATCTTTCTTTGTCAACTCCACCATCGGCTTCACAATTAAAGCAAAATTCACTATCCATTGCCAACAATAAGAAGCCATGCCTATTATAGCTCTGACTCCTTTTTGTGTTTTTGGAATAGGCATACCAGAAATGCTCTCTATTCTCTCCGGCGTTAGTCTTCTCCCTTCTTTCGAAAGTAAGTAACCCAAATAAGCCACTTCCTTTCGACAACACTGAAACTTTTTTAAGCTGGCTTTGTGGCCATGCGCTGCTAAGTGTGTTAATAGTAAAATGGTACTTTCTTTACAAATCTCTCCTGTGTCTGCTGCGATCAACAGATCGTCTATATATTGTAGCAATACACAACCTGTTGGTAGCTCTAGCATATCTAGTTGTTCTTTTAATGCTATGCTATAGATGCTAGGGCTTTCTATATAGCCTTGAGGAATGCGCGTGAAAATAAACAATCACCCTCCTAGTGTGAAAGCAAACAGATATCTACTTTCTTTGTGTACTGGAATACTGAAGAAAACATTTTTCAAATCAATAACACTAAAATACTTTGCGGAAACTGGGATCATTGTCAAAATTGTGATAACATCCGGAACCCATGGGAATTGGGGATCTACTACCTTGTTTAGTGCGCACAAATCAATTATGAAAAGATATGGTACCTCATTACCTCCTTTCTTATACACCAGAAGAATGGGGCTGTTACATATGCTGCCTGTAATTATTTCAATCACTCCCAATTTTACCAAATCAGAAACAATACTTTTCAATCATTTCTCTCCGTCTGCTGAAATTTTGTACTGTGGAATACGCAGCAACGTTACTCCCTCTTTCAATGTAATCTTCACTGGCTCTATCTTCAAGCATCCCACATCATTATCATTATCATCTATTGCCCATATACAAGTTGGCACGTCACTCAATTCTCCTGGCAAAGGTTTGGACAAAAATTCTGACACTGGTACATTCTGTGGTGAAATAGTTAAAACACATCATCTGGTGTATAGTGAATAACTGCACTCAATCTTTTCAATAGGTTTAATCCCAAAAGATTCTCCCCACAATTCTCTGTTAGCAGGAATGGACAGTACTCAGTGAATGGGCCTAATGTTACGGCTACTGGTTGGGACATTGGATTAATCACTGGGGTACCTGCAAACCCTACTGAAATATTTGTATGCCCTGACAGTGGTATATCTGGAACTAAGTGATGGTCTATCGAGCACTTTTGTGCCCCGTATCTACGAGGAATCTATGCTCTTCATTCCCGACTTTCATTTCTACGTAGGGTCCTTTCTGATTCACAGGAATAGATACTTGTTCTGACCCCTGTCTTGGGCTGTCCTATTGGGGTAAGAACACATCATCTGAAGTGTAGTCACTATTATTATTGTAGTATGCATCCGTTTGAGTATCAAACATTTTCCTGCCTCTTCCTCTATTTCCATTTTGCATGCCCTGATGATTTTAATTCTGGGTAAAAGTAGTTTGATTCAGAGCCTGGCCTTGATTCTGTGCTCCATTCCCTTAACTATTCTGGTGCTGCTGCATATGGTTTCTGTTGTGGCCATTTGTTCCTGGGTGCCCTCTGTGCTGTCTTCTCGGACTGTACCCACCTCTATTTTATAAACGTGGACATTGCGCTCCCCAGTGTCCTTCCTCTCTGCAATACGCACATTGATTTAATCCCAAGGGCCCTCCGTGCATATTCAAATTACTCCTGCTCTGTGCATTTCCCCTTCCCCTGTTGTGTTCTGATACTTGCTGGAGTAGCACCTTTGTTTTCAAATTTGTTCTTTCCTTCGCTTCCTTCTCTTTCTCTGTATTCACTCGATTTTCATAATATTGGGCCATGTGTAATACTTCTCCTAACGTTTTCGCTTGCCATGCACTTTCTGATGTCATTATTAAGTTTTGAATCCGGAGTATTAATCCTCTCATATATTTGTCAACAAATAACCTTTTTCCCACTTCCGTGCTTACATCCTGCCCACTGAAGTCTGTAAATACTTCCTCAAACCTAGTAAAATAATCTGTAGCCAACTCGTCCTTACCTTGAACACACACAGTCAATTTGTCCCATTGAATTATTTTCTCGGGGACACATTTTTTCAATTTTTGTACTATTTGTGCCGGTAACGCTGTCATATTCGGCCCCGGTTTCACGCCTACTTCTTTATTTCTATCCTCCTGCATTAAATTTTCCCAAGTGGCGCCGGAGCCCGTCTCATCATCTACCTTCCTTATCCTTTTCCATATGTCCGCTGGCAGGATTACTGGGAATATTAGATCTATATCACTCATAGTGAACACTGATGATTGCAATAAAGACTCTACTTCTTTATAGAAGGCCGCTGGGTTCTTTTGTATATCAGGGATTGTTTTCTTTATGTTATTTACTTCCTGTCTAGAGAAAGAGACGTGCACATATTGGGCTGTGTAATGTGCATGAGTTATCTGAGCTGGAGTGGTGCCTACCACAGGAATCTCTACCTTTGGTACAAAGGTAGGGGCACTTCCCTCATAGGAAATACCGTGCTCACTGTTCCTCCCCCTTCTCTCATATGCAACAATATTCCAAGATCAAGGGATAAGGCTGTTTCTCCCGTCCCTCGTTCCAATGCCCTCTGATATACTGCCATTGTCTCAGGGGGGCTGGATCTTCCCTTGCTTATATCCCTGTTTATCAGATATTCAACCATTGTCTGTAATGCTTTCCTTTCCAACGGTAGAGAATATTAATCAAATATTCCATGTATTTCCATTGCAGGAATACTAGGGCCTGCCATCCATTTTAACGCCTCTCATATGTATACTTTTAGCCCAGCCCCAGTCTGTCCTGCTGGCGACAAGAATCGCTGCTGTCTATTGGGTACTGTTTCTTTCCTACTCCTCTCAATATCTTTCCTACTATACCCCGGTGTGGCAAGTACTTCAGAATATTCTTCATCAAGTTCATTCTTAAGTTCAAAAAGTCGGTCCACATGGTCTTTTATTTCTTCATCTCTCTCTCTACAACGGGCTAATGCATTCAAATCCAACAATCGTTGTGGCGGCAACTTCCCAATTAACTTTTCCATTGTGTTGACAAATATTCCCCATGCATTCCAACAATACCTGTCTTTCATTGCTTCTCTTGAAATCATACATCGACGCTAGCATGGCCGCCTCATCATGCTTGTCTATATACATTTCCGCCTGCTCTTGCAACTCTTGCTTTCTATCCTTGCTGATCACGCTGCAGGTCATTCTCACACATTCACTTTGTTCAAGTTCGCTTATTGGGGGAGCAGTCGGGATGGAGACACCCTCTTGGGCGGGAGGTGCGGAGGGGGCAGTGAGAGCAGGAGATGTCTGTTGGGGCTGTGGTAATTGAAAAACACTCGGGGCGTGCTGACCAGTGTGCGGCGCGGTTACTGATGCAACCTGTGGCTGTGCTGGTGTTGGGAGGGTCTGAGCAGCAGCTAGTGACGTAGTCTTTTTAGTTTCTATTCTCGGGCCTTGTTTCGCTTCAGTTAATATTTTATTCATCAATTCGTCTGATGAGTGTAACTCTCTTACATAAGAGAGTGTAACTCTCTTATATTTTCTCAATATTGAACTGGTCGTGTCTATTTGCTTTCCTCAAGCTATTACTCCACCTCCTCCTTTTCTGATTTCGATTTATGCCTGAGCGCATGTTTCTCTCTACTTCTAAATCGGACCATCGTTTCCCTCCTCCAATCTCTAAGGATATCGAGTGCTGCGGGGCATGTTTTTTACTTATCAAAACCTTTTCCTGGTTATCTATTCAGTCCATCTCAAAATTCCCATTCCTCGGCCACTGAAGATCTTCCTGCTTTCTGGTTTGCCTATGCCAAATTTCACAAAACATTATCGCTCCCACACCATATTTCACATACATATCATAAGCCGGCGTTCCCCCCGGAGGTGCAACTTGGCCAGTTTCCACAGATTGTCCACCGCAGCGGAAAAACCCCGGTAGGGTGGACAATACCCCAGGCATGTTTTAACCTTACCCTTGGTTAATCAAACTTACTCTGGGTGTTTGATTTTGCAAAATCTACTCTCAACCAATATCAGGATTACTTACGAATCGGGGCACGACTCACCTGATTAGTCAATTTGTCTTTCCAAGACACAATTTGTCCGTATACTATACTGACGCAACCAATGACGTTGTGTCTGCGTATCTCGGCTTTTCCTTGTTTCGGGACCCTCGCCTCCTTGTTCACTGGCCGGCACGTCGGTCAGGGTTCAGCTGTGTGCAGATCTGCAGAAAGGAGTCTCATCACTTAGGCAGGGGCGCTGTCACGCCGCTTCCTAGACCACGGACACACCTCCCCACTCGCCCCTCCTTGCCGCCCCCCACTCACGTCGCACACATCAGGGCACGGCATGGCATGTTTGGGGGAGCGGGTGTTTATCGCCCTTCACGGCGGTGGCAGATCAACTGGAAGCTCCGTCACTTCAGGAACTTACATCCTTTGCGGAGACCGGCGCTTCCCGGCGCTTTACGGATCACGTGACTTTGGTTGCCTAGCAGCATTGCAACGCTTTCGGGTCACGTCACACGTGACTATACGTGCGTCCCTTCCGAGGATAAAA
The DNA here is from genome assembly GCF_040938575.1 of Ambystoma mexicanum. Lineage (NCBI taxonomy): Eukaryota > Metazoa > Chordata > Amphibia > Caudata > Ambystomatidae > Ambystoma > Ambystoma mexicanum. The sequence goes on from NC_090940.1 coordinate 583,520,966, forward strand.
GGAGTCGGTGAACCGAAGGCGTTGCTTCACAGCTGTTTAGTTTCGGATCACGTGACTTCTCTCTTTGTTCAAGGACCTGCTCTGATTCTGACCTCGGCTTGCTCCACGGACTCCTCTTGCTTAACCCTTCAAGTACTTTTGGATTTGCCTGTTACCGACTCACGCCTGCTCCACGGACTCCTCTTGCTTAACCCTTCAAGTACTTTTGGATTTGCCTGTTCCCGACTCACGCCTGCTCCACGGACTCCTCTTGCTTAACCCTTCAAGTACTTTTGGATTTTGCCTGTTACCGACTCATGCCTGCTCCACGGTCTTCTCTTGCTTAACCCTTCAAGTACTTTTGGATTTGCCTGTTACCGACTCATGCCTGCTCCACGGATTCCTCTTGCTTAAGCACTTCATTGGCTAGGACCTCGGTCCTCAAATAGGTGGTTGCCTGTTCTACCCTACAGCACGTTTCCAGCCTAAGCTAGGAGACCCACGCCTTGACCCCCAGTTCTCACAGGTATTCTGGTAACTTTGGGGTTTATGTACATGGAGGTATTCGGGCCCTGTTTCTTTGCTTAACCACTGTATCTTGCTTTGCAGCGCTCAAGGGGTTCTTCCGGCTGTTCCCGCGTCCTGGTTTTCCGGACTTCCACCTGTGGCCTTAATATTCACACTGACCCTATAACAAAATCGGTCAGGGTGTTTCTTGGGGACAGAGGGGTTGTCCATACTCTACACGACCAACGAACTTCGTAACAGACTGTGAAGCCTATTTTTTGGTCGTCCGGAGTATGAATCCCTCTACGTGGATCCAGTAACCGCCTTGTTACAAGCAGTAGCGGCTCTTAGGGCTGACATGACAGCAATACACCACCGTCTGGATGCCCTACAAAGCACACGTTTTCCGTTACCCACGGATGCGGAATTCGGTGACACAGTCCCCTCAGACCAGCCAGCCCCAGCCATGGCCCCTGCACCCACTCCTATACTGCTTCCTACGCCTGTTCCCCTTGCTGCCCCCGAACGTTATCAAGGGGATCCTCGGAAGTATCGCACTTTCATTAATCAATGTAGATTACATTTTTTGTGCAGACCCCTAGCATTCCCCGACTCTTGTACTAAGGCTGCGTTTCTTCTGTCCCATTTGTCCGGGGTAGCGGCCACCTGGGCCAACCCGATGTTAGAGAACGACCATCCTGCTCTTTATGACTTCGATCTTCTTGTATCAGAAATGGCCAAAGTCTCTGATACACGACATAAAGCCCATTCTAGAGATCTCGAACTCTTGGATCTAACACAAGGCAAACAAACTCTGATAGAATATATCACTAAGTACAACCAACTCGCTGCTGAGACCTCCTGGCCTGAGGAGAAAATGGCAATCGTGTTCTATCGTGGTCTATGCAACTCCATGAAAGATGCCCTCTCAGTAGTTCCTGCCCTTCCTTCAGGGTTCTCAGATTTGGTGGATCTTGCTTTACAAGTAGACGCAAGGAGATCCGAGAGAAGGGCCGAAACATCCTTCTCTATTCACTCTGGACCTTCCGTATCCACCACCCCTGTTGAACCCATGCAAATAGGAGGTATCCGTAGCCCGATAACCCCATTAGAACGAGAACGCCGGAGAAACGACAATGCCTGTTTCTATTGTGGGTTAAACGGACACTTTGTAAGGGAATGCCCCCGACGTCCCAAGAACAAAACACCGGGTTTTCCGAAGGCTCGCCCATGATACAGGGGGCACTGGCGAGCCTGTCTTCGACCCCCTCCGAACCTGCTTTTGGTCCTATTAGACCGATAGAGGTCCAGGCTCTGTTAAAACCCGCTGGAGAGATCAAACACACAGTCCATATTGTGATTGATTCCGGGGCCACTGGTTGTTTCATCGATATTTCCCTGGCCCGTCGCCTCAATCTGCCCTTGGTTAGGAAAGAACATCCGGAACCAGTACATGCTGTAGACGGTACCTCGCTATCCTCCGGTCCGATTCAGTTCCAAACTGCTCCTATGGAAGTGGTGATCCAAAACATCCATAGAGAAACCCTGGCATTTGATTTGATGAATACACCACTGTTCGGCATAATACTGGGAATACCATGGTTACGACAACATAACCCATTGATCAACTGGGGCAACGGACAGGTCACGTTTGAGTCAGAGGTGTGTCAACATTTCTGTCTCATCGACACTGATTCCTTGTCCACTCCTGCCACGATTCTTGGTGCCATGGCTGCCACCCATGTCAACGATAATGCTTCAGACCCGGTGCCTTCACACACTGTGGGGGCTGTCACAGCCAACATCCCTGCAGCCTATCACGATTTCCACACGGTGTTCGATAAGGCCACTGCTGAGGGTCTTCCCCCTCATAGACCGTACGATTGTCCGATTGACCTGGTCCCAGACGCTCCTGTACCCAGGGGTAGGGTTTATTCATTGTCACGGTCAGAGGAGCAAGCCCTTAAGGATTACATACAAAAAGCTCTGGAGTTGGGTCATATACGTCCTTCTTGTTCTCCAGCTGCTAGTCCGATTTTCTTTGTGCCGAAGAAGGAGGGCGATCTCCGTCCATGTGTGGACTACAGACGGTTAAATGCCATTACCATTAAGAACAGGTACCCTCTTCCGCTCATATCCACGCTACTAGACAGGTTGACTAAAGCATCTGTTTTTACCAAGCTGGACCTCAGGGGGGCTTACAATCTGATTCGTTTGCGGCTTGGGGATGAGTGGAAGACGGCGTTTTGCTCCCGACGGGGATTATATGAATACACGGTAATGCCCTTCGGGCTTTGTAATGCCCCTGCCACGTTCCAACGTTTTGTCAACGAAGTGTTCTCAGACATCCTGGACACGTTCGTGGTGGTATATCTGGACGATATTCTGATCTATTCGTCCTCCCTGGAGGAACATGTCGGGCATGTTAGGGAGGTGCTCTCTCGCCTTAAGACCAACGCCTTGTTTGCCAAGCCTGAAAAATGTCTGTTTCATTCCAAGGAAGTGGAGTTTCTGGGTTTTCGCATATCCCCTGGGGGCCTGTCCATGAATTTATCTAAGGTCCATGCCGTCACCGAATGGCCGACTCCTGTTACTCTGAAACAACTCCAATATTTTCTCGGCTTCGCAAATTTCTATCGGCGATTCATCGCCGGCTTCTCTTCTATTGTTGCTCCACTGACCGCCCTGACCAGCCCCCTTGTCCCGTTCACTTGGACCTCCGCCCATCAGAAGGCTTTTGAGGAACTCAAGGCCACGTTCGTGTCCGCCCCTGTTTTACAGCATCCTGATCCAGAACTCCCCTACATTCTGGAGGCTGATGCCTCCTCGTTTGCTCTAGGCGCAGTATTGTCTCAACCTTGCCCAACCACGGGTTGTCTACATCCAGTGGCCTTTCACTCACGAAAGTTTTCGGTGGCTGAAGCGCACTATACAGTAACCGAAAAAGAATTGTTGGCCATCAAGGATGCTTTACAAATGTGGCGTCATCACCTCATGGATGCGAAACATCAGACAGTGGTGTATACAGACCACAAAAACCTACAGGACCTGGCCTCATTAAAATGTACTAACAGCAGACAGGTGCGTTGGCATTTATTTTTTGCCGCGTTTGATTTTGTGGTCAAACACAGACCAGGTCGCATTCATGGCAAAGCTGATGCCTTGTCCCGTTCTCCCGGTGGGGAGTCCTTGTCCGTGTACCCCGACACACTGCTAGGAAAGGGCCATGTCATCTGTACTTGTACTCCATCCCCCACCATGCTTATCGACATCAGGCGTTGGGTTTCCCAGAATCCTCAGGCTCTCAACGAATGGGACATTGCTCTTCACGAGGGGTTGCCTTTTATCCACGACAAACTGTTCCTTCCCACGTGTGACGTCCGCAACCAGGCGTTAGCATGGTCACACGATGCTGCTGTAAACGGCCATCCCGGGCAACAGCGTACCCTGGACCTGTTGCAACGCTGGTGCTGGTGGCCTTCCATGAGAAAAGATGTCGAACATTATGTTAACACTTGTTCCATATGTGCCCAATGCAAAACACGCAAAGGACGGCCTTTAGGGCTGCTCTTACCTCTTCCCGTACCTCCCAGACCTTGGCACACCGTCTCGATGGATCTCATCACTGACCTACCTCGCAAACAGGGCTACGACACCATATGGGTTATTGTGGATTCTTACACCAAAATGGCCCGCTTTATCCCCTGTACTGGTATACCCTCTGCTCCAACTCTGGCTCGCTTATTCTTCAGATCTGTCTTCTGCCTCTTTGGTTTACCACAGGTCATCATATCAGACCGTGGGTCTCAATTCACGTCCTGTTTCTGGCGCGCGCTCACCGGACTCCTGGGGATCGATGCTCGCTTCTCTTCAGCTTATCACCCCGAGATCGACGGGCAGACCGAGCGGGTAAACCAGGCTCTGGAGCAGTACTTGCGGTGTTTGTCCCTCCAGTATCAGGACTCATGGGCCAATCTGCTGTATATTGCTGAATTTGCGTATAATAATTCCCGTCATTCGACCACAGGTTTCTCCCCCTTTTATGCTTTATACGGGCAGCACCCACGTGCCCTTCCACTTCCTGATTTCCCCTCTACTACTCCTGCTGCTAATGCCTGTGTTCGGGATCTGGCCGGTGTCCATGCCCAGACCTTGGTCCATCTCCGTGAGGCCCAGACGGTTATGAAGACTAAAGCGGACCGCAAACGGGCCGCAGCCCCGGAGTATCGGGTGGGCGATCGGGTGTGGCTTTCGACCAGGCATTTGCGGATCCCTGGCTGTCGCAAGCTGTTGCCTCGTTTTGTGGGCCCTTATAGGATCTCCAGGGTTTTGAATCCCGTGGCCCTCAAGCTTTCGGTTCCCCTTTCTTGGAGGATTCACCCGGTCTTCCATACTTCTCTCTTGAAACCTTACCTGGCTCCTACCCGTGTCCTGGTCCCGCCCGCTCCTGTCTCGGTGGATTCACAGGATGTTTATGAGGTCAGTGCCATCCTTGGGTCCCGTTTCCATCGGGGTCGGCTTCAATACCTGGTGGATTGGCTGGGCTATGGTCCCGAAGATCGCTCTTGGGTTCCCGCCCGGGATGTCCATGCCCCGTTGTTGGTTTCCCGCTTTCATAGGGACAATCCTGCTAGCCCACGAGGTCGTGGGCCTTTGAGGGGGGATTCTGTCACGCCGCTTCCTAGACCACGGACACACCTCCCCACTCGCCCCTCCTTGCCGCCCCCCACTCACGTCGTACACATCAGGGCACGGCATGGCATGTTTGGGGGAGCGGGTGTTTATCGCCCTTCACGGCGGTGGCAGATCAACTGGAAGCTCCGTCACTTCAGGAACTTACATCCTTTGCGGAGACCGGCGCTTCCCGGCGCTTTACGGATCACGTGACTTTGGTTGCCTAGCAGCATTGCAACGCTTTCGGGTCACGTCACACGTGACTATAAGTGCGTCCCTTCCGAGGATAAAAGGAGTCGGTGAACCGAAGGCGTTGCTTCACAGCTGTTTAGTTTCGAATCACGTGACTTCTCTCTTTGTTCAAGGACCTGCTCTGATTCTGACCTCGGCTTGCTCCACGGACTCCTATTGCTTAACCCTTCAAGTACTTTTGGATTTGCCTGTTACCGACTCACGCCTGCTCCACGGACTCCTCTTGCTTAACCCTTCAAGTACTTTTGGATTTGCCTGTTCCCGACTCACGCCTGCTCCACGGACTCCTCTTGCTTAACCTTTCAAGTACTTTTGGATTTTGCCTGTTACCGACTCACGCCTGCTCCACGGTCTTCTCTTGCTTAACCCTTCAAGTACTTTTGGATTTGCCTGTTACCGACTCACGCCTGCTCCACGGATTCCTCTTGCTTAAGCACTTCATTGGCTAGGACCTCGGTCCTCAAATAGGTGGTTGCCTGTTCTACCCTACAGCACGTTTCCAGCCTAAGCTAGGAGACCCACGCCTTGACCCCCAGTTCTCACAGGTATTCTGGTAACTTTGGGGTTTATGTACATGGAGGTATTCGGGCCCTGTTTCTTTGCTTAACCACTGTATCTTGCTTTGCAGCGCTCAAGGGGTTCTTCCGGCTGTTCCCGCGTCCTGGTTTTCCGGACTTCCACCTGTGGCCTTAATATTCACACTGACCCTATAACAAAATCGGTCAGGGTGTTTCTTGGGGACAGAGGGGTTGTCCATACTCTACACGACCAACGAACTTCGTAACAGGCGCCCCGAACACCTCTTGATCCTGGCTCGATCGATCCCGTCCTCGCCGTTCTTACCGCCTTCCTTATTTTACAATGTACGCAATGGAACAAGTGGGGGAGGGTCCCTATTCGGGCGCAATCTTGAAGGGGCCCCTGAGGGACCCTCGAATGTGGAAACAAGGCACAGTCACCACACACGAACTGATACGCCAGACATGAGGCTGCATTCCCAAAAGCTAGGGTTTATTGCAAAGTAAATAGTCTCAGTTTGCCAACTGGTCTCACGCCCTGCAACGTGTGTCTAACAGACCTCGGGAGACGCAAGAGAGCGAGAGTCGTACATCAGTTACATATATACAAAATGAACATCTTACAATCAGTATTGTCAGATCCAAAACCGCCTCTTGCACATCTCCTTTGAACTGAGGATGATGATTGACAATCGTGACGAGTATGACACCTCAAACATATGTTTTAGCAACAGTTTGCAATTTTGGAAGGCTGCAGGACATAAGTCTTTGTTGAAAAGAACAGAATGCTTCTGTTCTCACTAGCAAGCTGCATGTGGGGGGGAGAGCCACATTTCAGGCCTTCCTATCTCCTAGTTTCTATTTGGGTCCTGGGGGTGAACTCGCTCTCCAGTACTCTACAGGGCTCGAGAAGGGGGGCTCCAAAGAAGAACATAATTCAAGCAATTTAATATTCGTTCCGAGTATTTTTCACTGTGTTCTCGAGACACACTGGCACCTGTGGGCTGATTAGGATGCCTCGCTGGCCTCTTTCAAGGATAGCGCGCGGGAGGAGACCGGGTATTTCTATCAGGGTTGCTACATTATGTTTCAGCATATTTCCCTTGGCCTTGCATTGCACACTGGTAACGCAGAATATCATGTCAGCAAAGCATTTAGAACAGAAAGCAATAAGCAAACCTTAGAGAAAACAAGATGGTGATTTCTGTCACCTTAAAATGGCCGCACTTCGGTCAAGCTTATAATTATGTATTACTAACACCAAGAGCATGAGACGGTTGGTCTTCGGCCAACATAGTACATTTTCCCGTGATCGAGGGGGGTCTGTTTTTCTGGATCGACACAACGTTCAGCTATCTACCAGTCACCATCCCCAAACGGACGGCCAAACCGATAGAACCAATCAGACACTCGAGAAATATTTACGGTGCATGCTGCACCACAAACAAAGGAATTGGAAAGACCTTCTATGGACAGCCAAATATGCATATAACAATTCTTTGCATTCAAGCACGGGACAAACACCCTTCTATAACCTTTATGGCAGACATCCACGTACCTCTGAACTAGACCTTCCAGCCAGCTTGGAAATGCCAGCGGTAAAAACTCTACACACAACCATTACTCAGGCTTTCAAAAGAGCAAAGGAACACCTTATTCATGCCAAAGAAAAACAAAAGAGATTCTCTGACCAACACCGGAAAAAGGCCCCTGATTATCAAGTAGGAGACAAAGTTTGGTTAGCCGCTACATTCGTACCCATCAAGGGAACCCGGACCTTTCATCCCAGATTCTTAGGACCCTATACCATTAAGACAATTATCAACCCAGCAGCCGTGAAACTGGATTTACCACCTAATCTACACATCCACCCTGTATTCCATGTGTCCCTCCTGAAACCAATGCAACCCGGCCCATGGATTGGGACACCACCTAATCCCATACTTGTTGACGGAGAACCACAATTCGAAGTCAAAGATATCTTGGACTCTAAATACTCTAGGACCAAGCTATATTATCTTGTCGATTGGAAAGGATTTGGACCACAAGATAGATCCTGGGAGTCCAGTGAGAATATCCACGCACCACGTCTAATCAGGAAATTCCATTGGAACTTCCCAACCAAACTTGGGCCAGACAGAAGAAACACCATGGGAGGGGCCTTAGGCGGCAGTGCTGTCACGACCCTCGGCCAAAACCCCCTTTGGCAAACCCATTGGCCAGGTGGAGTCAGGACTCAGGCCTCTAGAGCCTGGAATCCTCTCCAGAAGTCCTCATCGGGCCAGGCTCATACACCATGAAAAACAATGTGCTTGGGAACTACTTTATTGTACTGTCAGCCAACATGGAGGCATCCACATAGCTTGGTTCCTAAGAACCAAGCTATGCGGTCTAGTGTTTTGGTTGTGGTAGCCTAGGGACTACTTTACCTGGACTATTTTGTTGGGGCTATTTAAACTACACCCAAGCAAGACAACACGCTTCGCTTTACTTTGCAGCTTGCAACGTGACACTCACTCTGTCCAGCTATTCCCTCAAACCTCGGAGAAGCAGAACCTGCAAGGAGACAAAAGGTACATCATTAGCAGCAGCATCTTTCCTGCAGTCTTCATCTTTAAACACTTGCAGCGAATCTGCATGCCTCCCGGACAGAACAACCTGAAAGAGGAAGATAGAGACAACATTAAAGAAAGCAGTAGAGACATTTACAAATTACAAACTGCTCAAAAGGCTTACCTGGCTGGTCGCCTCTCGGCTGGCACCAATCCGGACATTCCACTCACGCTGAAGGATAACGCGACCTACAAGGAAGGAAAACACAGGTTAGCAAAGGCAAGACTTTGCAGCACTGCGCATAGCGCTTACTTACCGCATCATAGCGCTCTTAATGCGCCATCTTTTACCAGTGGGGCTCAACCAAACCAGTTCGCCACGCTGAAGCTCCGCATACCTAAGGGAGAAAAAAGAGACATTTTAAACAAAGAAAGGCATGCAGGATAGCAACAAAACTAAAGAACAGCAATAAGACCTACCTGAACAATATGAAACGGGCCGGCGTCAGTGAAGTAACTGGACCGCACTCGCCCATGAAAGACAATGCGCCTCTGCAAAGAAGGCAGGACGGATAGCACGCCTAATTCTACTACAATGAGGAGTGGGTGCCAGAGGGACTGAAATGATACAGGGGTGGAGGGAGGATACTTACCCCGGTCGGTCAGTCTTGAACACAGTCCTCCTGTATTTTCAGGCAGAATCTTCCACGCAGACCACATCAGGGAAAAGCTGAGAAGCATACCAGCAAGTAACAGGCTGGGTGGCGTCCCTGTGGATACCAGGTGCGCATAACATATTCTCACAAGTCAAGGCAAGCCCAGAGAGGCTCCAAGACCATATGCACACATTTGATTGTGCCCTGAAATCGATTACTTTGGGGTGCCTCATTTCAACATCTGATCATTTTTGATGAAATGTGTGTGTTCTGTCCATGATGTCTGCAGCTGCTACTAAATTCGAATTGCCCTTGTGGCCCTAGTAGGGCTTATTTGTAGCCTTCCTCTTTCAACCTGGCTATCACCACTGCAGCCCATCCAGATACCTGAGTGCCACTTCAGCCCTCTTTGCTGTGGCTGCCATAATTGATTGTGTGCATCTTCCTTGGGCCAATCAGTGAACTGGTAGGTTAGTTAGCTGGCACACCAACCCAAGGCCCTCACCAAGGCCCCTCTCTGGCCCTGTCAAGGCCTGTGAGGGCAGTGTGGGCTCCATGTCATATTCGTGGATTCTGCCCACTACTGCATTGTAATCTGCCTTCCTGCATCACGGGTAAGCTCACAACATCCTCACAACTTGTGCATCTTGTGTTCTATCTCTCCCCATCTCATGGCATGCATAACCTGCCCTCTCTCACGTGTTCACTCTGAACCTGTATTGTTGGCTTTACATTTTCTGCCAAGACATGCTTGAGACCTCATTGGCATCTACGTTGGACTGTGACTCTCCCACGTGATGCTGTTTGACTTTCGATTGATACCCTCCTGAACTCTCACTCAGAAGACTTTCACTCCCCTACAAAGTGTGCTGAACGCTGTGCCTTTTATTTTAAGACTGCCTTCACACTATTATCTCCCTCCCACTACTCACTTGACCTTGCCTTACCTCTTCCCCTATCCTTCTGCCTAACTTATTACCTGTATGCCCTGACTTTTTACGCTTATTCTATAAAGCCCCTAGACTTCTGTTTGTTTCTGCAACCGGGTTCTTGCTGTGTCTTAGCCCATTTGACCAGAAAGAATTTAAAGGGGGCAACCAGCTACCCACAACTCTCGCTCTGCTATCAAACACTCCTCTGACATCTGTTTCATCCTTGAAGCCCTTGACCTTGACGTCCTTGCTCTCACTGAAAAGTCATTCAAGGCCAACTCTGTCACTGCATTTGACATCCTTCTCCCTGATGGCTACATTAGCCTATCCAATCCCGGGAGAGCTTGGTCTAGGGGTGGAGTGGCCCTCATTTTTCCTGAGTGGGTTCATACCACCATTTTTCCCACTCAATCATACTCCTCCTTTGAATGCCTCATTCACCTGTCTCTCTCCTACCCTCTCCATCACACTTGCCATGATGTACAGGCCCCCTGGACCAACCCCCTTTTTCCTCTCTGAATGGGCAGACCTCTCACCCTCTCACCTAGCTTCCTCCCCCAAACTTGTCTCCCTTCAAGACTTTAATATACATCTTGTCTCTCAGGATCTGGCCTCTGTACTCTTTCTTGACATCTGTGATTCCCTTCTCTCACAAACCTTCCTTCTGAACCAACCCACTCTGCCAGACACACCCTGGATGCACTCATCTCAATGGACATCCCCCTCCAAACCTCTAACTACTCCTCTCTCCTGGTCAGACCACTCTCTCCTCTCCTCCCATCTTCAGCTCCCTGGTCCCCTGATAATGCTTCGGCCTGCACTGCCAGTCTCCTCCGTCATCTGACTCTTCTATTGAGTCTGTACTGTCTAACCTCCATCTCTCCATTTCACAAACTCTGGACATCCTTGCCCCTGTCATGAGGATCTGCATTAAGCCTGCCACCAAATACAAATCTTGGTATGATTTCGACCTGTCAGCTTTGAAACGCAAGTGTAAATCGGCTGAGTGGAAGTGGCAAACCTCAGGCACATCAACTGACAAACTGGCCTGCAGCAATCTCCAAAGGCAATATCGTTTCACCATCCTCTCCAAGAAGAGGGCTCATGTCCAAGCCCACTTCCCTGGTGCATACAATAACACAGCTAAACTTTTCAAAATCTGCAAGAAACTTTCCATTTCTACTGCAGTCGCCTCCTCGCCTTTTCATTCCCAGGCCCTCAGCACTGCACTGGCCTCCCACTTCTATTCCAAAACTCAGGACATCATTTCTGCACTCTTGTCGACTCCCCTCAGCACTCTCCCTCTTCTTTTGCCTACTTCGACCCTCCTCTTCCCCCACCAGCTGTGCTCCTTCTATCTCATTGCAATGGATGAGGTCTCTAGGGTAGTCTGATCTATGATAGTCTCCTCCAAACAGGTGTTCCCCTGCTTTTCTAGAAATATAAAGGAAATCTCTGCCCTCGCCCCTTCCGTGGCTGACCTCTGTAACCATTCATTTACCATTGGCGCGTTCCCACAACCTCTCAAACACTCTCTTCTGCACCATCTCCTAAGCAAGCTGTCTGCAGACCCTTCATGCCTGGCTAACTATCACTCTATCTTCATCACCTCTTTCTTGGGCAAACTCGTGGAGAAGTTGGTCATCTCCCAACTAACCCACCACACCAAATCAGCTGGTTTCCTCCAAAATCACCAGAATGGCTTCAGAGCACCTAGAGGCATGGAAAATGTTCTCCTGAACACCTCTGAAGACCAGTTCTCAAACCTGGATTCTAACTCTCCCTCTGATTCTTCTAGATCTTTCATCTGCCTTTGACATGGTCAATCATGCCATCTTCATGAATTGTCTCCATAACATTTCACGGACCGGGCACTGGTGTGGCTGATGACCTTATTTTCAAACTGACCCTCCCAAGTGAGATTGGGCCCTTTCCTTTCCTCCACCTCGGGGTCATCTTTGACTCCACCCTTTCCTTCTCCGCCCACATCTCTGAGGTCTCTAAAAAGTCAAATTTCCGACTGCACCTCCTCAGAGGTACTCTGCCTTTCCTCTCCTTCCCCCAGAAGCTCATGGTATCTCATGCTCTGGTTCTCTCTAGCTTGGACTATTGTAACAGCCTCTTTCTAAATCTACCTGCCTCTACTCTCCGCGCTCTGCAACTAATCCAGAACAGGACTGCAAGACTTGTCCTTGGCCTCAAGCCCTGGGATCATATCTCTCCAGCTCTGAAATCTCTTCACTGGCTCCCAGTGGATACAAGGATTAAATTCAAAACCCTCTGCATTGTCCACAAGGCTTTCTGGGGCCTGGGTCCAAAATACCTTCAGATATCCCTCTGCAAATACCTCCCCTCTCGAGCTCTTCGCTCCTCTACCTCCAACTCACTCAGGGTCAGTCGTTTTTCTAAGAAACGAGCTTGGGGTAGATCTCTGTCTTCGGCTGGGGCCTCCCTCTGGAACAGCCTCCCTGCCACTCTAAAACTTGAGGAGAACCATCTTCGGTTCCAGGAAGCACCTCAAGACCTTCCTCTTTTCTTCTGCCTTCGCTCCCCCTCCCCCCTGCTGATCTGTTCTCTCTTGGCACTGTGCACCTGGCCACCTTCTGTCTTTTGGGCACAGGTACCTGCTCATCCTGTCACCCTCAAGCACTGCCTCCGGGCCACCTCTTGCACTGGGGTCTGTATCTGTACCCATACAGCCCCCCCCCTTTTTCTTCCTGCACTTATCGAACCTACCCTGTCTGCTGCCTTAAACCTAGCACTTGCAAATTGCTGGCTGCATTACCACTGTTTGTTGCCTTTATTATTTATTTATTGTTATTTATCTGGTTCTCCTCTGCTTCGCACTTTCCACCTCTCCCCCCTTCCATGCACTTTCCCACTCCCCCCTCTCCCATGCACTTGCGCATTCTCAATGTCACTGGGCCTAGTAAGATCGCTGTTTTGTTCTCCCCTGTTCCCCTCCCTTGCCTTGTCACGCTCTGAAACACTTGTGTACGAGCGCGATAGAAATAAAATATCAATCAATCAATTACCTCACTCTCTAACTGAGGTATCACTCAGGGCTCTATCCTATCACCATTGCTCTTCAATATCTACCTTGCCCCTCTGGCTCACTTGATCTCCACCTTCGCTCCTCACTTCCAGTGCTATACAGATGACACTCAACTCTCCTTTAAGCTTCCCTCCTCTACCTTCTCTCCTCTCCTTCCTCTCTCTCGTACATAAGTGCATGACTGACATTCAGACATGGTGCTCTGCTAACAATCTCTGCCTCAATGCCAGGACAACAGAGATCCTTTTCATGGGACACCTGCTCCCTGTTTCCCTCCTTCTCTCTGGCCACTCTCCTTAGGTCTCCTCCCCTCACCTTCTTGTGAGGCAAAAAACCTTGGGGTCGTCTTTGACTCTTCCCTCTCCTTCTCCCAGCACATTACGGATCTTGCCAAGAAGTCCAACTTTCAGCTTCACCCCCTCAGAGGCATTCTCCCATTCCCCGCCTTCCCCCAGAAGCTCAATGTCTCCAAAGCTCTGGTTCTCTCTAGGCTGTAGTACTGCAAAAAACTCTTCCTCGGTCTGCCTCTTGCTCCCCTTCACCATCTTCAACTAATCCAGAATAGGGCTGCATGACGTATCCTTGGCCTCAAGCCCAGGGGCCACATCTCTGCAGCTCTAGAATCTCTCCACTGGCTCCTGGTGACTACAAGTATAAAATTCAAGATCCTTTGCATCACCCACAAGGCTGTCTGGGGCCTGGGACCTCTCTGCATCCAGCTGTCTCTCCCTAAATTACTCCCTACTAAAGTCCTTTTGTCCTCTAGCTCCAACTGTCTGCAGGCCAGACAGTTTAACGAAGTTCAATAACATGAATTATTGGATCCTTGGGTTATTTTGTATACAAAAAGAGAGTGTATAGATGGAATTGCTGGATTTATATTTGTAATGTGGTTTAGAGTGGAAATAGGCCAATAGGAAGTACCATATATGTATGATTTGTCTTTGTGAGTGATTATGTGTACCATTTTTGTATTAAGATTTTTAATGAATTCTTTTTTATTTACATTACACCTATTTGGGTTTGGTGTGAGAATATAAATAATAAGTGTTTGGTGCCCAACGTATGATGTGCTTTGCGATGTTGAACACTGGTATAAGCTTGGTATATTCCTTGGGTATCCTCACTACTAGTCAGGAAGGACCGGGTCCTTCCCTGTTTGTAGTAGAGGAGTAATCAGGTAATCATATGTTTGCGGTATTCTTTTAATGGTTAATACCACTTTGGCCTGCTTCAAAGTTCTTTAAGAAAAAAGGAAAATGGAGAAGGAATAGAAGAGTCAATGAGGTTGGGAGGGAAATCACAATTGTTGTGACAGTGAAAAGAAACAGAGTCTGAGTGTGACTTAAAACATATGGAAACATCACGCGTATTAAGTGGCCCTAAGCATGGGTCTAAATTCCTGGAATTAATTGTACAAAAACCAAAACGAGTTGAAGAAGCCACACATGAACTGGGGCTACTTGCCATCCTCGAGGAAGAGTGCAGTGAGACCCAGAGGGATGTGTTGGGATAGGGCACTGGGGATGATAAATGACATAAGGCCATGCAGTTTGAATATTCCTAGTTGGGAAAAGAGGTGATCTATTAGTACGGGATCTTAGAAAAGTGATGATAAAGAGGCAATTATAAGAGGGGGACAGAAAGGAGGAATAAAGGCATTAAGAGAGAACCACACCAAAGGTGTATGGCACACATTAGGGCCAGGTGGACTCAGAGTCTTTTGCTTCAGAAAATGTCCCCAGAATTAGGCCCGCCAAACAATGTCCTAAATATCTAGATCCCAACACACTGCCAATTGAGGCAGTCAGAAAAAGGTTTCCCCCTCGAGTGGATTTTCTTTTCAAATCCCAGATTATTAAATCATTAAATATTTGCTGGTATCATTTTAGGATCTTCAGGAATCTGTTTCAAAACCAGGATAAACCCAAAGGCACAGCGCCTGCACAGGTAATGCATATTGCCTGCACTGATAATAGTCACATACACTTTAGACTATTGCAACAGTGTTTTTCTTGGACTAACAACGTATGCAATTATCAGTCTACACGTGATGCAATCATTGCATTTAGGATTCTCAGTCAGTACCTTAGCGGAAGAGATGTGGCCCCAAATCCGAGGGGAGAAAAGGGCACAAGAGACTGCAGTATAAGGATTGCTGCAGACAAGCAAGATTTGGCAATTTTTACAGACAGGGAACAAAGGCAATGGACAAAAAGGGGCAAAGTGAACGAGTAAGACAAGCACGTTAGGTTGCCACTTGGGTTGTACGCAGAATGAGGGAAGAGTTTCCACAGGGTCGTTGGAAACTCTAGTCTACTGAGCTGGTTGCTAATACAGGACTCCACTCTGAATGCTTATGGAAAGAAGCAGCAAAGAGTTGTGTGTCTGTCTGGACTGTAAGGCACGCACAAGGAAACAATCCTCACAACACTGAAGCATGTACGGGTCCAGAAGGAACTACAAAAGTGACTGCCTCCTGAAACAGGAACCAGAACTCTGTTAACAATATGGAAGAAGGTACAATACTACAACACGATAAAGGAAAGGGGCAGAGATTGCCTTCTGGAAAACCCAGCAGCCAAACTCTGAACAAAGGAATTACACAATTGCCACCGGCTCCCCCTATGCTGCCCACATCTCCCTGGTGTTGCGGACCCTGCATTGGTTGCCGGTTTCCCAGCGCATTTGTTTTCTCAAACTCTATGCATGGTTTATCATGCTCTCCAGTTCCAAGGGCCGGAATATCTGTGTTCTAAGTTCTTACGCTACGTTCCATCACACTCTTTGCGGTCAGAATCAACTGGCCAACTTGTTGTTCCTGTCTTTTGCCGTTCCTGTTGTGGTGGTCGGGCCTTCTCTGTTGCTGCACTCCGACTTTGGAATGGTCTGCCGCTTCATCTAAAAAACTTGAAAAACCACCTTGCCTTCAGAAAGGCTGTAAAAACTCATTTGTTTTAGCGCTGTTGCAGTGTGCATACTGATCCTCTCTCCTCTCTAGCTCCATGATGCCTTTGGCGAATGTGCACTTAATAAGTACGTCTAACATAACATAACAAGCACAAATGAGAACAAGAACCATAACAGTAATATCCAGTGAAAGAAAAGGAAGTCAAAGTGAGCACAGTTCAAGACCGAGAAAAGAAAAGAAAGAAAGAAAGAAAGAAAGAAAGAAAGAAAGAAAGAAAGAAAGAAAGAAAGAAAGAAAGAAAGAAAGAAAGAAAAAAAGAAAGAAAGAAAAAAAAGGCAATCATCTAAGCACAGGTTTACAGGAGACTAGAACTGCAAACTGGAAACTAAGGACTGGAATCAAGGAACAGTTGACTGAACTATAGACCAGGATCAAGACAACTCAGGACCACGCCTAAACTCTGTTCTAGGACAACAAGGATTGAACTGCAGACTTGCAACAAAGAATACAAGGAACTGTTACTCTATAACTATGGACTGGAATAGCAAGGTCAGATAAAAAGAAAGCTCAGGACTGGCAAGTAGGAAGCTAAAGCCAGGCAACACAGACTATGGGCACAGAACAAGGAACTACAGGCAGCGAACAAGAGGCTGTGTGTTATCAAACCTGATATGGAAATGGTCAAACACATAATGATTAAGTGTGGAACTCTGTTCACATAGCACTTTGTTTTTTTTTCTCACATTTGTCCATGACCTGTTACTATCTTATAGTACTCATTTTCAGCATTGTTGAATGAGTCTATTCCAATTATCACTTACACGGACCCTTTTCACTTTCTCTAGCAATACATACAACTACTAAAAAGAAAATAAATCTATTGATGTTTTTCATTGTTTTGATAAGTATTTTTATAAGATTCATAGGTTTTAGTGTTAAAAAAGAATAAGTAATTATGTAACTTAATGCATTGTATTGTAATTTCTTACTAAAGTGCTTATGGTTTAAGTGCGTGGCACTATACATTTCTTTTTTTTAAAAACTTTTATTTTGCATTGAGAGGGACACATGACTCTTCAAGCAGAGAACACACACTCTGAGATTGATAGATGATTTATTACAGGAGGAAAGACCCAAAAAAAATAAAAAATAAAAAGAGAATGAAATAACACAAAATCGCAAAGATTGCTAAAAGATTTACAATAAGGCAACAGAAAATGACCGAGTGGGGAGTGATGTTTACAAAGACTAAAACAAAAATCACACTAAATGAAATGTTATTTTTCGATAGAGAATAAACAATCGAATAAATTGTGCCAAATTTTGTATGGGAGGCAAGAGACATCGTAGATATTATCATGTGAAAAACCAAACCCTGAAAGAGTGAAGGGATTTTTGCAGGTGGCAACATAGAGAATGACTTATAATTTTGGAAGAATAAAATCATCAATTAATTGAGAGAAAGACAGAGAAAGAGGCCTCATGTATTTATTTATTCATTTTTGCATTTATAGCAGCGCACAAAGCCTTTGGGCTAATAGGTGCTAGTTACAGAGGAAATGGTGTTACAATAAATTGTCAGGTGTTACAGAAAGTTGTTACAGTTGATGGGTTGTGAGTAAGATACATTAGCAGCACAAGGCTGCGCAAGTCATAGATTGGTAGATTGCAAGTAGAAAACATTAGCAACACAAACCTGCTCAAGTCATAAATAGGTTGGTTGCAAGTGGAACACATTAGCAGCACAAGGCTGCGCAAGTCATAAAGAGGTTGGTTGCAAGTAGAATACATTAGCAGCACAAGGCTGCACAAGTCATAGATTGGTGGGTTGCAAGTAGAACGCATTAGCAGCACAAGGCTGCACAAGTCATAGATTGGTGGGTTGCAAGTAGAACGCATTAGCAGCAAAAGGCTATGCAAGTCATAGGTAAGGTACAAGTAAATTACATAGATTGGTGGGTTGCATGTAGAAAACATTAGCAGCACGAGGCTGTGCAAGTCATAGATTGGTGGTTTGCAAGTAGCAGTGTTCGAGGTGCACGAAAAGAAGTAGTGGAACTATGTTCCCTGCTGGCCTGCACCCACTTCCCACAAACCCCATTACCACACCCACTGCCACACACAATACAAACCCCCAAACACTTGCACCTGATTTTTAAGGAAACATCCAGTGCGCTGCACTGAAAGTGCACGTTTCAACTTCTTCCTACACATTTATTTTGAAACAAAACCATTCCAGAATGGTTTCCTTTTCAAATAAAAACATAGGAGCTGTAAAACGTAATTAATAAAAGTAGAGGAGCACCGCTCCCAACTGCTCCCACTCACTTTGACCACTGGTAAGTAGAACACACTAGCAGCACAGGGTTATGCAAGTCATAGATTGGTAGGTTGCAAGTAGAATACATTAGCAGCACAAGCCTGCGCAAGTATAGTCTGCAAGGTTGCAAGTAGAATACATTAGCAGCACAAGGCTACGCAAGTCATAGATTGGTAGGTTGCAAGTAGAATACATTAGCAGCACATCACTGCACAAGTCATAGATTGGTGGGTTGCAAGTAGAAAAGATTAGCAGCACAAGGCTGCGCAAGTCATAGGTAGGTTACAAGTAGAATACATAGATTGGTGGGTTGCAAGTAGAGCACATTAGCAGCACGAGGCTGTGCAAGTCCTAGATTGGTGGTTTGCAAGTAGAACACACTAACAGCACAAGGTTATGCAAATCTTAGGTAGGTTACAAGTAGAACACATTAGCAGCACAAGACTGTGCAGGTCATAGATTGGTAGGTTGCAAGTAGAATACATTAGCAGCACAAGGCTACGCATGTCATAGATTGGTGGGTTGCAAGTAGAACACATTAGCAGCACAAGGCTGCACAAGTCATAGGTAGGTTACAAGTAGAATACATAGATTGGTGGGTTGCAAGTAGAGCACATTAGCAGCACGAGGCTGTGCAAGTCCTAGATTGGTGGTTTGCAAGTAGAACACACTATGAGCACAAGGTTATGCAAATCTTAGGTAGGTTACAAGTAGAACACATTAGCAGCACAAGGCTGTGCAAGTCATAGATTGGTAGGTTGCACGTAGAATACATTAGCAGCACAAGGCTACGCAAGTCATAGATTGGTGGGTTGCAAGTAGAACACATTAGCAGCACAAGGCTGCACAAGTCATAGGTAGGTTACAAGTAGAATACATAGATTGGTGGGTTGGAAGTAGAACACATTAGCAGTCAAGGCTGTGCAAGTCATAGCTTGGTGGGTTGCAAGTAGAATATATTAGCGCACAAGGCTGTGCAAGTCATAGATTGGTGGATTGCAAGTAGAACACATTAGCAACACAAACCTGCTCAAGTCATAAATAGGTTGGTTGCAAGTGGAACACATTAGCAGCACAAGGCTGCACAAGTCATAAAGAGGTTGGTTGCAAGTAGAATACATTAGCAGCACAAGGCTGCACAAGTCATAGATTGGTGGGTTGCAAGTAGAATGCATTATCAGCAAAAGGCTATGCAAGTCATAGGTAAGGTACAAGTAGAATACATAGATTGGTGGGTTGCAAGTAGAACACATTAGCAGCACGAGGCTGTGCAAGTCATATATTGGTGGTTTGCAAGTAGCAGTGTTCGAGGTGTACGAAAAGAAGTAGTGGAACTATGTTCCCTGCTGGCCTGCACCCACTCCCCACAAACCTCATTACCACACCCACTGCCACACACAATACAAACCCCCAAACACTTGCACCAGATGTTTAAGGAAACGTCCAGTGCGCTGCACTGAAAGTGCACGTTTCAACTTCTTCCTACACATTTATTTTAAAACAAAACCATTCCAGAATGGTTTCCTTTTCAAATAAAAACATAGGAGCTGTAAAACGTAATTAATAAAAGTAGAGGAGCACCGCTCCCAACCGCTCCCACTCACTTTGACCACTGGTAAGTAGAACACACTAGCAGCACAGGGCTGCACAAGTCATAGATTGGTGGGTTCCAAGTAGAATGCATTATCAGCAAAAGGCTATGCAAGTCATAGGTAAGGTACAAGTAGAATACATAGATTGGTGGGTTGCAAGTAGAACACATTAGCAGCACGAGGCTGTGCAAGTCATATATTGGTGGTTTGCAAGTAGCAGTGTTCGAGGTGTACGAAAAGAAGTAGTGGAACTATGTTCCCTGCTGGCCTGCACCCACTCCCCACAAACCTCATTACCACACCCACTGCCACACACAATACAAACCCCCAAACACTTGCACCAGATGTTTAAGGAAACGTCCAGTGCGCTGCACTGAAAGTGCACGTTTCAACTTCTTCCTACACATTTATTTTAAAACAAAACCATTCCAGAATGGTTTCCTTTTCAAATAAAAACATAGGAGCTGTAAAACGTAATTAATAAAAGTAGAGGAGCACCGCTCCCAACCGCTCCCACTCACTTTGACCACTGGTAAGTAGAACACACTAGCAGCACAGGGTTATGCAAATCTTAAGTAGGTTACAAATGGAACACATTAGCAGCACAAGGCTGTGCAAGTCATAGATTGGTAGGTTGCAAGTAGAATACATTAGCAGCACAAACCTGCGCAATTATAGGCTGATAGGTTGCAAGTAGAATACATTAGCAGCACAAGGCTACGCAAGTCATAGATTGGTAGGTTGCAAGTAGAATACATTAGCAGCACATCACTGCACAAGTCATAGATTGGTGGGTTGCAAGTAGAAATGATTAGCAGCACAAGGCTGCGCAAGTCATAGGTAGGTTACAAGTAGAATACATAGATTGGTGGGTTGCAAGTAGAGCACATTAGCAGCACGAGGCTGTGCAAGTCCTAGATTGGTGGTTTGCAAGTAGAACACACTATCAGCACAAGGCTGTGCAAGTCATAGATTGGTAGGTTGCAAGTAGAATACATTAGCAGCACAAGGCTACGCAAGTCATAGAATGGTGGGTTGCAAGTAGAACACATTAGCAGCACAAGGCTGCACAAGTCATAGGTAGGTTACAAGTAGAATACATTAGCAGCACAAGGCTACGCAAGTCATAGATTGGTAGGCTGCAAGTAGAATACATTAGCAGCACATCACTGCACAAGTCATAGATTGGTGGGTTGCAAGTAGAAAGGATTAGCAGCACAAGGCTGCGCAAGTCATAGGTAGGTTACAAGTAGAATACATAGATTGGTGGGTTGCAAGTAGAGCACATTAGCAGCACGAGGCTGTGCAAGTCCTAGATTGGTGGTTTGCAAGTAGAACACACTATCAGCACAGGGTTATGCAAATCTTAGGTAGGTTACAAGTAGAACACATTAGCAGCACAAGGCTGTGCAAGTCATAGATTGGTAGGTTGCAAGTAGAATACATTAGCAGCACAAGGCTACGCAAGTCATAGATTGGTGGGTTGCAAGTAGAACACATTAGCAGCACAAGGCTGCACAAGTCATAGGTAGGTTACAAGTAGAATACATAGATTGGTGGGTTGGAAGTAGAACACATTAGCAGCACAAGGCTGTGCAAGTCATAGCTTGGTGGGTTGCAAGTAGAATATATTGGCGCACAAGGCTGTGCAAGTCATAGATTGGTGGATTGCAAGTAGAACACATTAGCAACACAAACCTGCTCAAGTCATAAATAGGTTGGTTGCAAGTGGAACACATTAGCAGCACAAGGCTGCGCAAGTCATAAAGAGGTTGGTTGCAAGTAGAATACATTAGCAGCACAAGGCTGCACAAGTCATAGATTGGTGGGTTGCAAGTAGAATGCATTAGCAGCAAAAGGCTATGCAAGTCATAGGTAAGGTACACGTAGAATACATAGATTGGTGGGTTGCAAGTAGAACACATTAGCAGCACGAGGCTGTGCAAGTCATATATTGGTGGTTTGCAAGTAGCAGTGTTCGAGGTGTACGAAAAGAAGTAGTGGAACTATGTTCCCTGCTGGCCTGCACCCACTCCCCACAAACCCCATTACCACACCCACTCCCACACACAATACAAACCCCCAAACACTTGCACCTGATGTTTAAGGAAACGTCCAGTGCGCTGCACTGAAAGTGCACGTTTCAACTTCTTCCTACACATTTATTTTAAAACAAAACCATTCCAGAATGGTTTCCTTTTAAAATAAAAAAATAGGAGCTGTAAAATGTAATTAATAAAAGTAGAGGAGCGCCGCTCCCAACTGCTCCCACTCACTTTGACCACTGGTAAGTAGAACACACTAGCAACACAGGGTTATGCAAATCTTAAGTAGGTTACAAATGGAACACATTAGCAGCACAAGGCTGTGCAAGTCATAGATTGGTGGGTCGCAAGTACAATACATTAGCAGCACAAGCCTGCGCAAGTATAGACTGGTAGGTTGCAAGTAGAATACATTAGCAGCACAAGGCTACGCAAGTCATAGATTGGTAGGTTGCAAGTAGAATACATTAGCAGCACAAGACTGCACAAGTCATAGATTGGTGGGTTGCAAGTAGAAAAGATTAGCAGCACAAGGCTGCGCAAGTCATAGGTAGGTTACAAATAGAATACATAGATTGGTGGGTTGCAAGTAGAGCACATTAGCAGCACAAGGCTGTGCACGTCCTAGATTGGTGGTTTGCAAGTAGAACACACTAGCAGCACAAGGTTATGCAAATCTTAGGTAGGTTACAAGTAGAACACATTAGCAGCACAAGGCTACGCAAGTCATAGATTGGTAGGTTGCAAGTAGAACACAAATCAGCAGCACAAGGCTGCACAAGTCATGGGTAGGTTACAAGTAGAATACATAGATTGGTGGGTTGGAAGTAGAACACATTAGCAGCACAAGGCTGTGCAAGTCATAGCTTGGTGGGTTGCAAGTAGAATATATTAGAGCACAAGGCTGTGCACGTCATAGATTGGTGGATTGCAAGTAGAACACATTAGCAGCAAAAGGCTGCGCAGGTCATAACTAGGTGGGTTGCAAGTAGAACACATTAGCAGCACAAGGCTGCACAAGTCATAGAATGGTGGGTTGCAAGTAGAACACATTAGCAACACAAGGCTGCACAAGTCATAGATTTGTGGGTTGCAAGAAGAACATATTAGCAGAACAAGGCTGAGCAAGTCATAGATTGGTGGGTTAAATTGCATTAAGTAGAAACAGGCAGAGCCCTCCTCCAGTGAACAAAATGATGCCTGTCTGCGTGGAGTGACGCCTCAAGCAGGCAACAGGCAAAGAGAGTAGTGAGCATTGTCCGATGCTCAGATGGTCAAGGTTTAAAGTACTTGGCATTGACTAGTTAAGAGGGATAAAAGAGCGAGGCTTGCTGGCAAAGCCACGCCCAGCATAGCATACAAGGGGCAGGAAGCAGGTAGGGAGATGTAGTGGGTTAATTGATTTAGAAAAATTGTCCAATTTGATCACAGCACATTCAGACCCTCTAAAAAGGACCCAGTGGTATACACCATGGGAGGGGTTCAGCTGGTGGGTCCACACCAATTGCTGTATGCACAGGACAAGCCCTCTTTGTATCTGGTGTTGTGAGGCTACATCGGTCATTAACAGGTCACACATGGCCCTACCTGTCAGAAGAACTGGACAGTCTGTTTTTTGCGACTAGAGATAATACTGCAGATTGAGCTCAGATTAGGTGGTGTAAGGAATGGTTAAGTAGAAGGACTTCATAGCACAACTTGATTCAAGTAAGTTTCATTCACATATTGCTTTTCTTCGGAATTCAATCCTAATTTTAGTATTCCTGTTGTTCTTTTCCTCAAATATTTAACACACTCAGGATTCTTTTGTGTTGTTGTCCAAGTAAACATCGATTTTATTTTGGTTTCGTGGAATGCAACTAGTTTTTTTGAAAAACATAAAATGGTTCATTGTGGGTTTCATTTGTCCATCTTCACAAGGTAAGGGCACAAGAAACAGCCTACAATTTCAGTGGAGGGAGATATTAATACCACTTTCTTTAGGGCTAAACTAGACCAGCACTGGTTGATGTGTGATCTGATTACTTTTAGAGGTTTAGGTAAATCTGGATTATCAATAGGAAGCCGTCCTGTATATAGGAAAGAGCGGGGCATGGGGTAACAGGGGAAGACAACGCAAAACGCTATTAGGAATAACTCTTAAAGGTCCCATATCACATTGAGAACCATGTATCCATCTCTGTCTTACCCATCAAAGGATGGATTCTCCCATGTGCGAAAGTCCGGGGTTGACACACGAATGGATGTTAAAGGATTTCTTCTCCACTTGTCGTGTGTTTTATCAGGCACTCCTTTGTAGCCTACAGAAAAGAAGGGGGATCTCTGTGAATTCCCAGGAAAAGTGTCTCAGGAAGGAAGCTACCATGCCTAGCGGTCACGTAGCATTAGTTTTTTATCTAATTTTTAAAAATGTTTTGGTAGTTACAGGGTAAGCTAGCTAAGCATTTAACAAAGGGAGGTCAACTCTGTGAGGAGTTTGGCCTTGTGGTCCACATCAGAACAC
Source organism: Ambystoma mexicanum (assembly GCF_040938575.1). Classification (NCBI taxonomy): domain Eukaryota; kingdom Metazoa; phylum Chordata; class Amphibia; order Caudata; family Ambystomatidae; genus Ambystoma; species Ambystoma mexicanum. The sequence goes on from NC_090940.1 coordinate 583,545,462, forward strand.
AAGGGGAATATCAAACATACCAATTTTTCAAATAGTGCGAATTATCTACGACTTTCAGTTGCCCAAAAGCATCCAAGAGTAAGTGGACTCAGGAGCTGTAACAGGCGGGGAGACCCACTCAAATTGTTGTGAAGTTAAGGACTCTAGGATTCTACATTGCATCTATATCTTAGTTTTCAAGGACGTATCAAGTTCTGCATGCACATACATTCTCCATACTTCACAGTCACCTTTGAATTTCTTTAAAGACCACGCCACATCTCATATTGCTAATGTAGTAGTCTCGGTATGGAGTGTGGGAATTGCTCGAGACGCATCTCCATTTACTCACGGTCACGTGTAAAGTCACGTGTAAACTGCACTGTAAGACATGAAGAGGGGAGCAAGGCATACAAAACTTTTAGGAAAACGGGCAGCCATGTTGGTGTTTCTACAATGGAACGCCAGAGTAAGAGTAAATGTCTATATCTACTGGTATTGACTATATGTCCAGTAGCTTGATGGTTTGAAATTAGATCTTTATGTGTTTCTCATGAGATACTATGACGCCAAAGGGTATTGGAGAACTTTTACCACAAAGACACAAAAGCAGGCTAGTGGCACGTTGTAGGTGCAAAAGTCCTACGGTGCCTGTGCGTACTAGACACAACTTCGTAGGAAGAGTAGAGCTGCCAAAGACTCCATAGCTGGAGTGTGAAGATGCCCAGTGGGAGAGCGAGTCCACTCAGACGCTGTCACGTGTGACATCACGTAGAAGACACCTGTCACCCGTAGTGCAGGGAATCATTCAATGTTAAAAGAAGAACAAATTATATGGTTTTTAAATTGCACGACCATAACAGTAATGCAAGATTGTGAACATGAGGGCATGGATGTGGGCTAGGAGCGTATGTTGTTCTCAAGTCCACTGTGTTATTGTGAACTTTGGTGAAGTTCGAACTAAAAATGCGTAAGGCACAGGAGGAGCCTGTGTACAATAAGCATTCTTATAGTGCCTCTTTTACCTTGGAGAGCCCTATTTAGTAAAGAAATCGCTGGTAGTTTGGTTTAATATTGGGAAAAGTCAGTGTGGAAAAATTAGATTTCAAAGATAAACATTGCTCGAGTATTGCCAAAGCGTCTGAGAGAGGAACACTTTCCCAGAATTGCTACAGTAAGTGCCCTAATGGTAGTATCCAGCGTGAATTCTGACAAACTTGGGAGATTTAGGACACTTGCAGGGAAGACAAGTTTCAGGCTGTATGAGTGGAGACACATGATGAAAATACACACGGGAAAAACATTCCAGCAAATACACATATGGCTTACACATTTACAGAGTAGTAAGTGTTTGTCAACACATAGATTCATTCAGGCCTTTTACATCTGTTCTGAGTCTGTATATCCACATCTGTTCTCGTCTAAGTAATAGGTTCTGGATATTTGCTCCTCTCGCTGGAATCTTCCCCTTCTCTATGATGGTCTTCTGGAATTCTGTCGGGTTATGTCTTTTTTCCAAGAAATAGGTGCAGTGATTTTTTTGGTCCACATGCATGATCGATGTTCAGCTAGCCTTATTATAATGGGGCGGGTGGTCATTCCCACGTATCTTAAGGAACATGGAAATGTGATCAGGTGAATTACATTCCTGGTATTGCAGTTTGTCATATCTTGTTGCCTCCATGGGTAGTGCCAGCCAATATCTATGGTTTTTGTTCTTGTGGTTCCAGGGCAAGTACTGCATGTCCCACACGCAGCATGCCCCGTTGGTTTTACATGGTTCCAAAGTGTCACAGATGGAGGATCTTTTGGTGCCTTGTAGGTGTGTATGAGAGAGTCCCTCAAGTTTTTGCCCCTCTTCATCACGGATCTAGGGGTAGCCAGATTAGTTTCCCCTACATTCAGAATTGGCCAAGGTTTTAGGACTTCTTTCTTTATTTTGTTAGTGAGGGGAGAGTAGGTGAAGACGGCTGTTATTTTATCTTCTGGTTTGTTTTGCTTTGCATGCTGTTCCAGTGTGTTCTCGCGTGAAATATTACGTGCTCTCTTTTTGGCCCACTTGATGGTCCTTACATGAGGAGGAGATCCCCTTCACTTAATTTTGGGCCACTGAAGGAAGAGGAGCAAAAGATACCCACTTTGGCAATACGGAGCACAATGCCAGAAATTCCCAGTCGACTTTTAATTCCATTGTCTGAGGTTGGATCCACACCCTAGGAAAAGCTTCCAAGACATCTTTGTGGAATTCACCAATGACATAGACCAGAGTTGTCCAACTCCAGGCCTCGAGGGCTGAAATCCTGATGTGTTTTCAGAATATCCCTTACAAGGATTCATGAGAGAACAATTGTGCATACATTTAGAACCACTGTATGCAAATTTATCTCATGAATATTAATGAGGTGTAGCCTGAAAACCCAACATGTGTCCGGCCCTCGAGGCCTGAAGTTGGACAACCCTGACATAGATACAGAAGATTAAGGAATGGATATATTACGCTGTGGATACAGACCCAGATCATGGAAGGATGAATCCATTAGCTGGGATCCTCCTAGGATCTACTTAATGGAGGTTATTTTGAATTGCAGGTTGAATCTTGCTATTTAATTTTCTATAACATAATGCATTTTCTTACTTTCCTTACTGTTCACTCTGGGGCGTCTTTGGACCCAGGTTTATGGGGCATTCTGCTAGTATCTGACACCCACATAACATCCAAGTAGGTGTCCAGAGGTTCTGTTTTGTAGCAGGGGGCACTGCAGCTGTCGCGGAGGTCAGTCTTCCCTCCACCCTGTCTTAGATGCATCTGTGTGTGAGGCCCTGGGAATCTACCCTCGTAATGGTCTTTTAGCCGACCCTCCCGGTAACACACATGTGTGTGGTTGAGGGTCCGTTAATTTGTCTGCTTACATTTACGAAAACCAAATCTATTTTACTAGAATAGGAATTTCTGTCAGTCTGAGCTAGAAATGTAGGTATGCAGCAGGCACACTAGCACCCCGAGCTATCCTACAGGTGCTGGAACTGTGAGTGACTTGTTCTGATTTAACTTGATCATTTGTTTTTTCTGCATTTGAATATTTTTACATTAATAGGTGTGTTTGCCTGTTTATTGTTTTTACTATATTTGCGTTTTAAATAGCAGTGTCAGTCTTTCATATCCAATATATTTCGAAATAGACTAAACACACGTCTGCTACTCCATTCATTTACTGGGTTTATAGGCCATACCATGCCATCAAGTTTACATGCAGCTTCTTAAGCCACATAGCCAAATAAATATTATTTCTTGCATTTTTAGGGCCCCCCTTCTTTTCAACACCGTACCAGCATTATATATATTGGGGGGCGTATTGCAGAATCTTTGCACCAGCGCAAGTGCAATTTGACACATTATTAGCACTAGAGCAAAGTTTGCCTTAGTGAAAGAAAAAAAAAATGGAATTAGAAAACCTTGGCACCACAAGTGATTTTTATTTTGCACTAGGGCAAACTTCTTGTTTCAAAGCATTTTTTCACCTGTGCAACGTTTGTCCTAGTGCTAATACGCAATGATAGGAGCTCTAGCAGGGCCGGCCTTAGGGCAAGGCCACCGGGGCGACCGCCCAGATTTCCTCTAGCCCCCCCATCACGCCAGCTTGGGGGAGACTTTCAAGGTCTCACCGAGCTGGCATTGTGGAGGTGCGCCAAGCATCCTATTGTAAATAAATGCGCCCCGCTCTTGTGCTGACATCATTCTCCTATCATGAATAAATGCGCCCCGCTCTTGTGCTGACATCGTTCTCCCTTTATAAATAAAATGCGCCGCTGTTGTGATGACATTGTTCTCCCATTATAAATAAAAGCGCCCCGCTCTTGTGCTGACATCGTTCTCCCATTATAAATAAATGTGTCCCGCTCTTGTGCTGACATCGTTCTCCCATTATAAATAAATGTGCCCCGCTCTTGTGCTGACATCATTCTCCTATCATGAATAAATGCGCCCCGCTCTTGTGCTGACATCGTTCTCCCATTATAAATAAAATGCACCGCTGTTGTGATGACATCGTTCTCCCATTATAAATAAAAGCGCCCCGCTCTTGTGCTGACATCGTTCTCCCATTATAAATAAAAGCGCCCCGCTCTTGTGCTGACATCGTTCTCCCATTATAAATAAAAGCGCCCCGCTCTTGTGCTGACATCGTTCTCCCATTATAAATAAATGTGCCCCGCTCTTGTGCTGACATCGTTCTCCCATTATAAATAAATGCACCCCGCTCTTGTGCTGACATCATTCTCCTATCATGAATAAATGCGCCCCGCTCTTGTGCTGACATCGTTCTCCCATTATAGATAAAATGCGCCGCTGTTGTGATGACATCGTTCTCCCATTATAAATAAAAGCGCCCCGCTCTTGTGCTGACATCGTTCTCCCACTATAAATAAAAGCGCCCCGCTCTTGTGCTGACATCATTCTCCTATCATAAATAAAAGCGCCCCGCTCTTGTGCTGACATTGTTTTTTCGCATCAGCACCCTATTGAAGTGGTTACTTCCCCGCTGCGGCACAGTAGAGGAGACACATTTTTCTTTCACTGGGCGCTGCCGCTGATAAGGCCAGTCCTGAGCCCTAAGGCAAAAGTTACCATTGCACAAAATTGCACTGCAAGTATGTTTTTTGCACTGGAGAATTGTATTCCCTAGTGCTAATACCGTGCAAAATGGCACATGCCATAGTGAAAACTTTTTCTAATGTGAGACGAATGTTTTTTTTTGTTTTTTTTTTCACGAGGGCAAACTTTGCCCTCGTGCAAATGCCGTGCGCAGTTTCTCGAATCTGGCCCCAAATGTTGACATTTCCAGCAGTGGAAGCTTCAGAAACCTACCAAAGTCATGCATGAGGAAATGGCCAATCTGACAGCAGCCAGGAGAATACCTCACTTTCTCAAGAGATATATTGCTCAGTGTGATATCCCAACATTCAGTGCGCTGCCTTATTTATGCGATAGCCCCACCTTGAGAACGCAGACACAAAGTACCTGATTGACACAGGCGAGTTCAATGGGACTTTTTCTCATGTTAAACCATTTTTGTAATTCAGGCCTAAAGCCTATTCTTCCCAACACATCACCAGGACCCTGGCCGCCTGCTGGTAGCCACTTGACAGTAATAGCGTGACGGCGGGAACTGGTCACAGAACAGGAATGTTTCGAAAAACGAGCTGCACTTTAGCAAACCCGCATAGCAATGCCCTTCATTCCGTGAGCGGTCTTCATCAGAACAATGAGGCCACCGCTTTCCTTTCATGAGGAACTATTTACCTCTGGGCAAATGGCTGGTGTCACGCGGCTGTCATCCATTTAACTGTTGTGACAGCGCAGGAGAAAGGCTGCGGCAGTAAATCGCTTGCTGCTGAAAAAAATAGTCTGCGGCTTCCTTCCCGCAGTCGCCAACACATTACTCCCGCTGCACAGCTCCTGCAAATCCCATCACGAAACTAGGCGCATCCATTGGAATCTAACATGCGCCCACCGTTACGTAGTCATCAACACTGAGTTCATAGGCGTGGGGACGCCGAGCTGTTTTTTGTTAATGTTGGCATTGATGTATTGCTGCAATGAAATTCAAATTCTTAATTTTAAAATGGATGTTTGGTGTCCGTTTTAAGATCAGTAGCAGGGTGGTTCTCAATATCTATAATGGGTGTTAAACAAAATAAACACTCATTAAGAAAATGTTTAGTCAAATTTGGACTACAATAGATTTAATTGTCCATGGAAACCACTAAGCGTCAATGCTCTAGACCTAGGGTCTGCAACCTTTGGATCTTCTGATGTTTCGAACTACAATTCCCATGATATCTGGCTATTGACTGTGCTGGTTAGGGAAGATGGGAGTTGTAGTCCAAGGCATATGGGAGCCAGAGGTTGCATTCCCCTGCTCTAGAGCAAGGTTGTACGACCCCCAGGCGGAGGGGCACGAAATCCTGAGCAGTTTTCAGGATATATTGTATAATAATGGGACTAGCTACCTGCCCACAACCCAATAGTCTACAATTTCATCTAAATACCACAAAACCATTGCTCCTGATCAAACACAACATTTTATTAGACAGCCAACATATGTTTCGACGTTTAGCAGGCCTTCCTCAGGGAAATTCCTCAAAGCGTCTGACATTCATGTCAAAGTCAAAATCTATTATTGCACAGCGCACACCTCAAAGGTGTGCGCTGTGCAATAATAGATTTTGACATTTATATTTCCCCCAGTTTCGACTAGGGTGTGACACAGGAGCCACAGAAGCACCCGTCCCATTTACATTAACCCCAAACACCATTAAACTAGGGATGTCATTCTCAACAATCAATGCCATCACAGAAAAACACGCCACCACCTTGGCTTTCAATGAAGAAGAAGCTAACCGGATATTAGGTCTCATCAAGGAAATAGAAACTACAACTCCCACAACAACCAGTCCAAATAAGTTAATCACACAATTGGAGAAAGTGATCAGAAGAGAGATTTCACAGAAACTGCATGCAACAACATTAGCACAATACTATCGTGCACAACGAATACCTAGAGGATTAAGAGTCTATTTAAGACCTACATTGTGTAAAGAAAATCCTGACTTCGTAAAAAGGTGGGAACAAATCCTAAATAAGTGTTCCCTGGATTTAATTTTATTAACAATTGAAGAATTATCTAAATCAGTAAACACATTGGATAAGGAGATTGAGGACCTGACGGAACAGTTATCACAATTCAAGAATAAGGAGGAATTAACAGTCCTCATAGAGGAAGTCAACAGAACTCTAGACGGGTACAAGAAGGACATTGAACAACGGAAGGTCCGTAAATTTAGAAGGGACACATTGGACTATTCACAGGACATAGTGTACTCGTAGCAGGAATATTACGCATAACAGAAATCAGGACCAGACAGGAGACAACATCCTAACCGCAAACCAGTGGGACAAGAAGCCAGCGGCTCAAGTAGCGAAATACCAACTAGTGGAGAAGAGGTGACCAACACGGAAACTCCAGAGACAAGACCAATCATACATACATCACAAGAGGCTACAACATCAAAAGTACAACCAACCCCGTCTTCTTTTTTTGAAAAAAGACAGCGCGAAGAAGCAATAAGAAATCTAAGACCGAGAAACAAACAGAACAACTAGTTGTCAATATCTCCTCGAAACAACTTACCAAGGATCAAACAGATACATTAAACTTGGGTTTATCATTTATACCCATACAGAATTCCAATCTATTAGAAGAAAAGGTCAACTTGCACAGACTTGCACGAAAAATGAGACTGAAAGTCTTCTTTGATACACAAATGGAAACAGACACACAAGGAGAGGATCAACAATATCTGGAAATGAAACCCAAAAGCCAATTTGATCCCCAAATTAACAACATAACCATCAAGATGTTCGAAGAACAAATGACAAAAGACCTTAAAAGGGTGAACTTCACCAGATCCAATAACTATAACACTAGAAGACGTCAAAATGAAATAATCAAGAATTTAGCAGATGACAGAAGTTTAACATTGAAACCGGCGGACAAAGGAGGAGCCATAGTTATTATGGACACAACATACTATGAAGAGAAGATCCTGGAGCTACTATCAGACGAGAATACATACATCAAAATTGATCAAGACCCAGTTAAAAATATATCAGAAATGATTGAAACAACTTTGGAGAAAGCAATTGAACAAGAATGGATCTCGAAAAAAACGAAACAATTCTTGACTAACACACATCCGATTACACTCATTTTCTATGGATTACCAAAGATCCACAAAAGTTTGAGGACTCCACCACTTAGACCTATAGTGGCGGGTACCTTCAACCCTTTAGCAGTATATGTAGATAAAGCTCTACAACCACTGGTACAGACAACATCCACATATCTGAAAGATACCACTGATTTCCTGAATCATCTAAACACCCTGACAAATATCAACAAAGACGATCTGCTAGTCTCCTTTGACGTAAAAAGTCTATATACCTCCATACCACACCAAGATGGATTGGAGGCTTTGGAATGGGCATTACTACAAAGCAAATGTGAAGCAAACAAAATCTTTATTTTAGAGTTGAGTAAGATCATACTCATGAATAATTATTTCAGATACAAAACCCAACCCTACCTACAATCATCAGGAACCTCCATGGGGTCTTCAATGGCCCCTGCATATGCCAACCTATTTATGTTCCACTTAGAAAAACATTGGATTCTGATACCCACCAAATGGACAGACAAACTAATAACTTGGAAAAGGTTCATTGATGATGTTTTCGTAATATGGAGAGGGGAACGATCAGAACTGGATGAATTCCTACAATACATCAACTCAGCTCTTGCTAGGATAAAATTCACAATGGAAGTAGGGATACCCAAACTACACTTCTTGGATGTAGAATTGGAGATTCAACCAGAAGGGATCATCACAAATATATATCACAAACCTACAGATGTCAATAACACTCTCCATTTTCAAAGCCATCACCCGGAACACCTGAAAAACAACTTACCATACAGCCAATTTCTTTCGACACAAAAGGATCATATCATCCACAGAAACACTCAAAGAGGAAAATTCCGGATGACCGAAAAATACAAAAAAGAGGATATCCAGAATCTATAATTAAGAAAGCAGAGGAAAAAACACAGATGTTGGACAGAAACAACTTACTAATTGCTAAAAACAAACCAAAGGAAATTCCATTCTTGTACGCATTAAGATACACAGCCCAAAGTCATCACATAACACGATTGATTAAGAAAAATTGGAGAATCATTGAACTAGACCCTCAACTAAAGAGACTTTTTCCTGAACCACCCATAATTGCGTACAAGAGAGGACGGAACTTCAGGGACCAATTAGTGAAAGCTGAAAGACCCAGATTGGACAGTCAACGAACTCTAACAAAGAAAAAAACAGGCACCTATGCATGCCTAAATTGTGGTAATTGCAACAACATAATGAAGGGCAGCTACGTGAGACACCCAAATAATGGTAACAAAATTCCATTACACGACTTTGCAACATGCGACACAAAACCTGTCATATATGGACTAAGTTGCCCCTGTGGGATTTACTACGTGGGACAAACCCAGAGAAAGGCGAAGGAACGCTGGAACGAACATAAAAGCAACATAAGGACTAACAATATACATTCACCAGTTGCCAGACACTTCGCAATGGAAAAACACAGTATAGCACAATAAAAAGTCATAATACTGGAATTGGTGAAGATATCCCAAAGAGGAGGCAACCATGGGAAATTGATGGACCAAAGAGAAAGCTTTTGGATAGATAAACTAAACAGTCACGTACCGAATGGAATGAATGAAGAATATAGCTTGGCCTGCTTATTATAAATAATCAATCGTCCCAAGCTTGAGCACTAATTTATGAAATAAATGAGACTTTAGTGACAGGAGTATCAGATCTTTAGCAAAAAAAACATTCATAGATATGATATGAGATTTCAGAGGTACAGGAGGATTCAAACTACAGTACAAGACCTTCAGTACAAACTCATGTTAACCCAAAGTTTTTTACCCAACTATGATATATACAATTTTTATATCGTGCCACCACTGCACTACAGTGTTACAAACAAAGATTATAAAGAGTTAACCTGATCTGTTATGACAAGAAATTAATGCAATGTATACTTCTACATCTTGTTACTAATGTACAACAATATGGCACACGTGTGCTACATAAACCTAATGACTGAATAATGTACAACTTAGTTTGTGAGCATGTTACCATAATCCAGTAATGAACGCATAGATGCTTCATCTTTTATGCCTTTCTGAACACATTCGAACTATGGGGCTAATACCATTGCCATGTGGGACTACCATACTTCCTTTTCATAATAAGTCCTTTTTTTTTAACATTATTATTACTCCGTAGCAACATATAGACTTTAAGTAAACCATGACACATACAGTGTCCAAAAAAACACGGGGCATTCTACTTTTGTTTACCATGTTGACAACAACGAAAGCATACACCAATATGCGCGAACGTCGTGACGTCACATGCTGACATGTAGTGAACGTGACGTCATCACGCCATGGCGTGAAGATGTCATACCATAAATAAACAGCCATTTTAGCTTCTCAGCACGAACACAGGGAGAAGCTGAATGCCGTTCCATCAAAAGGGTGCACATAGACTCCTAGATAGAGGTGAGTGGCTACAAGTCCATGGGGATGCACTGAATGAAATTATAACCACTACCAAAAGGACTTTATAACCTTATATTTAAACATAAGTTCGACTTATTATCATTATTTTTTATAACCCCCACTAGATATATACACTCAAGCGGGATTCCCCTTTTTTTTGGATCAAACACCACCAGAGGCTGCTGATAAAACCTGTATCTTGATACAGATTGGAGTTCCTGTACAATGCAAAATTGTTTACTATTTGAACTCTACACCACCTAAATAGAGGCTTGGACCCAAGACCTCGAGATAATTGCTAACTAAATTAATTCCTAGTGAGTGACAGACTGTGGAACCACAGATCACAATTTTATCTATTGTTTCTATATCCAGACATATCCATTCTCTTATTAACAACAATTAGCTTGTCTTATAAAATTGTTTTTTAATTCCCTATAAGTTAAGGTGATTGACACTATGAGTTAACTCCAAACCACTGATTATAATGAGCCTCCCTAGAGATAAGTGATCATTTATATGATCATTACTGCAAAAAGTGATTATGTTAACATGACAGAATAACTGACTACACAAATACAGAATCTAATTTTAGAATTATATGTTATAGGTGATTGAGATAAAAGATAAAGAAAGAAAGTGTGAAAGTGGGTGAACAATCCCTGAAGAAGGGGATCAAGTTAAACCCCGAAATGCGTCGAGTTAATGCCAAGAACACTTGTTTACCCATAAGGACCAAGAGATTTAAGAAAGAGAATTGTACAAAATTTCACAAACTGCATTTTTTCTAGCATGCCTTTAATACGGTAGTAAATGTTTTGATGTGAATTGACCAGTTGATGTATTACAGCAACAATTAATTAGAAATATATAATTTTATACTAAAAACTGGTTTCCCAAATCATTTTTTGTTTTGAATAATTATGACAAATGTAAAACATATTGATTGTATTTACAATTGAAAGGGTGTGCAGGGGACGGGAGTGTTCCATAAGTGTATGGACACCTGTTGGTTTCTCATTCATGTCAAAGTCACCACAATCTGATGGTTACTGTCCAAATTCCAACTCTTTCTCATATCCATCGTCCTTCAAATCTATTCCCCTTAGACGCTCTATGTCACCAGGATGGTCAGTACTATACAGCAAATACATTCTAATAGTCGATCCAGAAATCTGGGAAGTTTAGCCCCAGTACCACTTTTGTGGTCTTCCTGCGGCGTTCCACGTGGTTATTAGCATCGTTTCCAGAATATAGCTGTAGTTTTCAAGCTATATCTCATTAATATTTATGAGAGAAAAAAGTGCATACATTTAGAACCATTGTATGATATGATATGATATGATATGACATGATAGGATGTAATTTATAACGTGCCTGTACACAAGTGTTTCTAGGCGCGACAAGACAAGGAAGGGAGGACAAAAGGAGTCCAAAAGGAGTCCAAAACAACAATCTTTTTAGGCTTTGTGTTATTCAGATCGTGCACGTCTCGGGAGGAAGGGGGAGAATTCAGGGGCAGGGGGGAGGGGAGAGTGGAAAAGGAACTCGTAAGTGCTGACAGGGAGGTGGCTCGTAGGTGCAGAGAGTCAGGAAGAACATTTCTCTCATGAATATTAATGAGGGGTATCCACCCGACATGTTTCCGGAGCTCGAGGCATGAAGTTTGACAACCCTGCTTCAGAACACCTGTCACCATCTGTATAGCTATAAGCTATAAGATTCCTTCAGGATCTTGCATTTTGTATGTCAGGTGTCTGTGATGTGCCTCCAAATGTTTTGGACTAAGGGCCTCATTACGAGGTAGGCGGTAGCCATTAGCACCATGGCTACCCCCTTACCGTATTCCGAGTCCGGGTTGGCGAAATAGGGATTTACCGGGTCATTCCAACTTTGGAGGACCCGGCAAGTCCCCATTCCGAGAACCATTCCCCATTCCCATTCGAGCCCCCAAAGGGCTAAATGGGAATGGGGATGGAGCTAATAACGGGCACGCTAATAGCACACCCGTTATTAGCTCCCTGGTCCCTTAGTGGCTCCCGCTAAGGCTGCCTGCTAAAACCAGGCACCCATAGTGGGACCCGCTAAGGGACCATGGAATAGGGCAGTAAGGGTTTACCGGCACCGGTCTCCTTACCGGTGCTCATTAGCCCTTTACCACCCACCTCGTAATGTGGCCCTACGACTCCTATGTCCCCTCTTTTTACCACAAAAGAACAGTCTCAGAGAAAAAATGGATTGCTTATGACAGCGAAATGTCTCTTATACAATTTTGCACACTCATACAGAATATCCCTACTGGAAGAACACTCTGTCCCAATCCTTATATGGGATCTCTCCCTGGGCAGCGGATGGTGTACAGCCTATCAAGAAGGGATAGGAAAAATAATCTCCCTGTCCAACCTTCATTCACACATCAATATAGTACAAAACATAAAAGTCAGGTTAAGGTCAATGAAGTACTTGATTTGGGGAGGCACAGTATCATATCCTTATGTCTCAATTGTGGTGACAGTGTCCTATCACCGTCTGTAATTTCCATCTGATCTGAATTTTATTCACCAGTTTACAGGGATGGCACTGATCATTGTGGACCTTATTCTGATAGGGGCTTTACAACTGTCTGTAGATAGAGGCTGACGTGTTGGAGGCTACAAGAGCATCTAACACTAAAATATCCCTTTGTAAGAGTGTCCAGATAGTATGTTTGTGGACATCGTCTTCAGCATGAGACCACTCATGCCGGATGGAGTAGACCGGTTTCGATGATAGTGGCTGATTAAATCATCTTCTTTAGGACCATTCAGATTTGATGGAATCTAATTCTTGTCGAATTCTATGAAGTAATTTGATAGATGCCTCCACTTCCTCCCGGGAAACATAAGTTAGAGGGCAGGGGGTGAGTATCCCCCCGGGGGTAATCTAGTAGCCAACTGGCTGCAGGTTACTAGTGTGCACATGCCTTGAATTTGATCTACTTAATAGTGCTGGTGCTGTTATTAAAAGGAACTTAAGGTAGTATCCTTGTACACACCAAATGCATGCAAAGTGGGGAAAAGGGGAAAAGGGGTGGGAAATTGGGGGCTTTTTATATATCATATATGACTGCGGTCGAGAGTCTATGGGTGTATCTAATCCCTTGGCTACCTTATGTCCGTGTAAGTTAATACGTTCTACACCATCTGCATGCTTATCGTGGTGGAGACTTGAGGCACTCATCCATCTACATACCCTCAAGTCTTGTGGGAACTTTCTTACACGATACTGGTGGTCGTTGTGTCTAGTCTTTTCCAGCTCTGTAGCCCTTTTGTTGTTCAATATTTACAAATGTGTACATATATGTCTTTAATCATTAGCCACAGATGCCAGAATTAATAAATAGCCTGCAGTTATTTATCGTAGCCATTGCTTACCTTATGTTACTAATATAGCGCTTGCAAATGCCGGATTGGTGAGTGTCATGACCACTGTGAGGGGGCACAAGTTGTGCTACAAGCAATCTCCTACCAGAACCCCGAGGGCCTTAAAACCACTGCAAAGGGGCTCCTGGAGTGTCTCCTACACTCATATGTAGGAAGGAAGGGCTGTTCAAAATAGGTCCCATTTATGTACATGGGCCTTTAAATCCAACATGGAAGCACCAACACAGTCTAGTTCTAAGAACCAAGCCATGCGGTCTAGTGTTTTGGGTGTGGCAGGCCTGGAAGTACTTTGCTTGGTACTACTTTACCTGGGATATATAAACCACACCCTGACTGCAATACATGCTTCGTGTTATTCTGCAACGAGCAGCGTGACGCTCACCGTGTCCAGCTCCTGGTCTTCAACACCTTCCTGTAATCCTGCAAGAACAAGAACAAGATTATTCTGTTTTACCTGAGGAAACACCATTCAGCACTCAGCATCTCAACTCGGCTGCAACCTGTGGAAAGCAAGAGAAGAAGAAACATCACTCACCTGTGAGACTAGCTTAAGGACTTCCGGCGAACTGCTACCACAGCTGCTGTTCGAACATTGTGACCTGCAATAACGAGAATGGGAAAAACAATATTAGAACACGCGCTTCTGAAACATTGAATTCCAACAGTCTTACCTGAATTCCTTCGCGCTACGCCACGCTTCCATCCGAGCACCACAGCAACATCTGTAAAGGAAAAGAGACATATTCAGGTTCGCTTTCAATATTAAACAACCGCACAGCGCTGTACGACCTTAACGGATTCCGGGGGCCTGTTTTTCATTGCGCTCTCATCCACTCGCAGCACCACAGCGGCCTGTGAGGAGAAGAAGAAGAAAACACAGGTTAGCTTCAAAAGAGATTAAAGGCGCTGTGCTTTGCGCTTTCTCTTACCTAGAAATGTCCGACATGCCAGCATCAAGACCTTTGCACCCAAAAAGAAGAAGATAAAGACATTAACAAATTCCCACCATAAACAGAACAAAGACTTACAATTAATAAACCTACCTGCCTACCAGTAGATTTGGGGTCACAGCAGGCCTGGGCCCAAGGAAGGCATACTGCACCAGTGAAGCAACTCGGGCAGCTGGCCAACAAACGTCAAGCGCCCCTGCACAAGAAAGGCAGGACGGATAGCTTAACCTTCAAATAACTAAGATTCATTATTCAGCACTGGGCAACTACGCATCCAGGGTTCCAGATCTCAGAGCCTTCCAGACGCCCACGGGGATATCAGGTGAGCATAACCATGTGTTGTACTCCATCTAGGCTAGGACTAGCCAGGCTCCGCGGGAGCAGACAGACGGTTGTTTCAATGCGCGTCTTATAAGGAAATGGGGTGACATGTCTTAATGCCTCGGACAGTACCGATGTCCAGACTTCAAAGACTGAGCGCAGGTTACTTCTATTTGCGCTAAACGAGTGAACGCTCACCTGTAGTGTACGGTATAACGGATCTCTCATATCTGCGTTTGGCGTTCCGTAATCGTCTCTATGGTGTGGGTGCCTAGGGGTATCTAAATAGAGGTGTGTGACCTCTGCATCAAACCCGATCGCCATGTTGGGTTGGGCGCCTGTAGGATGTTATAAATGTATATATCAGGACTTCTATGTAAACCTCTATGTCCATTCTAATGGGTATGCATGAGTTATTGAAGTATTAAGCTATCGAATATGCACAAAAAACAGCATATTGCATTGTGCGGTTTCTTTGTTGTAAAACCCTTCCTTCTGTGTAGAGACTAAAAAGGGAGAACATGCCTGGTATGGGAGATGCAGCGCTGATGTCCAAGCGCATTTGAGTTTTTGACCAAATTAGATATTGGTAACCACATAAGTGTGTGCCATGTTATACGAATATAATATGTAGGTAAAAGACAGTATGTATCACAAATGTGCCGAGTAACGTGTTCAATCAGTAGACAAGGGCCAGCTGTACATCATGAAACACCTCTGGCGAAGACAAGTGGATATGTGGTGCATGACAATGTCACAGAGGTACTAGTTGCGCCTTATTCATGTGTGAAGTACAGCTAGATCATTCCACTGTATCTGTTCATTAAGTCCCCTAATGTGGGTCCCAAGACTGTAGATCCAGCTTTGTTCTCTTTTGAGTAAGAGATTATGGAAATTGCCTCCACGTCTGGGTTGTTGTATTTTTTCGATCACTGTCCCACTATAGTCGTTGGGTTCATGTCCTGCTTGTACATAATGTGTTATTAGAAGAGCTGTCCATTTTTTAGTACGCAGGCATGCTTTGTGTTCTGTCATTCTGGTCTTCACTTTTCTAACAGTCATGCCCACATAACATAGCTTACATGGACATGTGATTAAATATATGACTCCACTTGTATTGCAATTGGTAAAAGATCGCTGTATCTAAGGGTTCTTGAGTCCAAGTTCTAATTGCGTGCTACGTCTAGTTTGTGCACACATGATACAGCTCCCAAATGGCGCATGTCCAATCGGCGGATTAGTTGTCCACAAGGTGTGTTGCATGGAATCTGTGTCTTTTTGTTCTCGTAGGGTTTTTACAATTCTGTCTCTCATGTTTGTTCTGCGTTTAAGGCCAGATGCAGGTTCATTTAGGTGATGCTCTCCTGCATTCAAAATGGGCCAAAGTAACTTGATTTCTTTTTTAATATAGTTCACCATCGGTGTATAACTTAGAACGACTCTAATGTTCACTCTTGGTGGTGGTTTGGGCTGTTTCTGTATAGTGATCTCTCTGGGGATACTGTGTGCTCCCTTATACGCAGACTTAATGATCTTTTTCGGATAGCCCCTCCTGGTTAGTTGTGCTTTTAATTTGGTGGCTTGAGTCGCATAATGCATGAATGAAGGTTGGACAGGGAGATTCATTTTCCTATCCCTTTTAGATAGGAGTCACACCATCCGCTTCCCAGGGAGAGATCCCATATAAGGATAGGAACAGAGTGTTCTTCAGGTAGGGATATTCTGTATGAGTGTGCAAGATTGTATAAGAGACATTTTGCTGTCATAAGCAATCGCTTTTTTCTCAGAGACCGTTCTTTTGTGATGAAACGTTGAACATTAACGGTTGGATAGTATGAAAGTCTTATAGTCTGTAGCAAATTTAGCCCTAGGTGTTTTCTGTCCTTTGTCCCCTCACCATTGGCTGTGCTGGCTATTGCTGATGGGAGTTGTAATTAAAAAACACCAGGGTAGGGTCAGAGTTTGCAGACCCCTGCACTGTATAAACCTGTTTCAAAATGAAATAAATATCATTCATTATGTGCACGTTCGGTTTCCAGGTTATCAAAGGCGCGCATGTTGCATGTAAAGGGTCAATTTACAGCTTTGAAAAGTCCCTGTCGTATTTAAGCTGCAGAGGAATCAAGATCCAGAGTATACATTAACATATCTGTATCTAGATGTAAGGGGAGGATACAAGAGAGGGATGTTTTCCAAAGGTTCAAATGTATCCTCTTCCACAGCGCCCATGTAGGATGTAGTGACACTGACGTGCTATGACACATGCTAAAATTATATCTGATAATAGAGGGATTTGTAACATTACATTGAGCACTGTGAGGGTGTGGAAGTGACACACTGGTGGTATGCTTTTGGGCAAAGACTTTTATTTTGTACCAAAAGAAAGAAAGAAACCCATCTAACCCTAACTCTAAGAGGGGGTCCCCTGCCTCAAATAAAACAAAGGACATGTTAGAATGTCTGTAACTAAAAAGTCCGCCATCCTGTGTCAAAATCCTACTTCTAACATTCACACTTACTACAACACTAAAAAGGATTTATCTCTTCAGGGTCCAGAAGAAGGACTCCGATCTTATGGACGGTATGGTTTGCAGGCCTTTCTCAGGCTTTTTTTTGACAGTCTACTGTGATTGGCGGGAATTTCTCCTTTCTCGGGCCTTTCTCAGGCTTTTTTTGACAGTATACTGTGATCGGCAGGAATGTCTCCTTTCTCGGTCCTTTCTAAGGCTTTTTTTTGACAGTCTACTGTGATTGACGGGAATGTCTCCTTTCTCGGGCCTTTCTCAGGCTTTTTCTGACAGTCTACTGTGATCGGCAGGAATGTCTCCTTTCTCGGGCCTTTCTCAGGCTTCTCTTGGCAGTTCACTGTCTTTAGAGGAATGTCTCCATTCAAATCACTATTGTCGTGGTCTGGATGAATCACTGCATGTACCCCCGTCTCTGCCAGTAAGGCAAGGACAAGGGTTGCTTATCTGGGGAGACATTCCTCCTGAAAACGCAGCCTGCAAAATACAATAGGAGTTATTTCAAGGCTGCAGGTTCAGACGAAAAGGCAAGAAATCTCAGGAACCTGCAGGAGCTGTGGAAAAGGGAAGGGACAGGGAAACACCAATCAAATATACTCGTTGTGACTCCAGAATGTAAGCAAAACATCTCCAGGTAGTTTCCAAAGATAAAGTGGCTGAAACACTTATCTGTATTCCCGCCAGTGGAAAGTCCAGAGGTCAGAGGTGCCCGCCCGATGCAGATGCCAGCTTACCTAACATGTCCAGGGAAGCAAACAAAGGGGCCTGACCTGAACGGCACAAGGACGAAACTAAGGGAGACTAATTCCAAAAAGGACACAAATCCAATAGAGCAGTAGATCCAAACAGTTCAGCAAAATAACATAACAAATCCAAAGGCAGAACAGGGTCCAAATCCAAGTCAGTTCAGTTCCACGCATACAGCAGACAAAGGAATCCAAAACGCAATTCAAAAAGCAAAAATAAAAGCATACATTCAAGCAACATACAGTTCTTGAAGAGTGCGGACAAGGCTATTCAAGCCACAATCCAAAAAGCAAACAGGGTCACAAAACCAAGCGACCCCTAGTTCTTTGTACAGCTCAGGCAAGGTTATTCAAAAGGCAATCGAAAAAGCAAACACAGGTCAAAATGTAACTACCAGTGCACAGCAAAGCAAGCAAAGCAGTAGGGAGAACCAAAGCAGTGCAGGATGCAGAAACAGAAAGCAGGAAACACATGAAAAATTGAATGGAAGAAAAATGCCAAAAATGCCACCCAGAGCAAAAGCGCTGTTGGGGAGCGCAGGATTCCTCCTATGAGCTTCATTTATGCCGGGTCTTCTGGGTCACGTGGTGCGAGGTGCTTGTGTCCTCTTCACGTGACACACCACAACTACTGCTGGGAAATGTAGTGTGTTTGCCATGTTGTACTATACAAGAGCGGACAGCTGCACTGCATGGGGCGCAGCACCATGGAGCGTAGATGCCACATTGGGAGTGGGCGCCACAGGCCGGCTGGAACAGCACCAATCTGCCCGGCACACAAAGTGCCATGGACGGCAACTATGGTTGGAGGTTTAGGAATTCAACCACACGTATGGAGAGTGTGTGCTCGCCTGGGCTTTTTTGACATTTTTAAATACATGGAATGATGGTAGACCGAACTCAGGAAAATGTGTGGGTCTAACCAACACAGATTTTTCTATGTTCACACCACGACACAAGCATAGAAATGTGTACTCTGGGCTGGACACTGCATACATTAACCATCTGCCCCTGTCATATTTAGTTGGAATGTGAGAGCTGAGGAGGGCACAATGTCATCCGAGAAAGGGAGAGATCAAACCTTTCTCCTGCCAGTTCCAGAGTAATTCAATTACAAAGGCTTCATGGATCTGCCCTGCTCTTTTGCTAGGCCATGCAGCTGGTGGTAGTGATTATCATACCAACAGGGGGTACTTCAAACAGGCCCATACAGGGCCTGGCTGAATAGGATAACAAAGGAGATAGGGAACTGGGCAACCTTTCATGTGCCAACCTGAAGCCTGCTTCAGCCTCTCAGTATCCATGGCATTGAACTGTTATGTCTGGGTCTGTTGTTTACAGTAGGTCTCCCCACTAGGGGGACCCCATTTATAAGGAACGAGAATGTGTTTTTCTGCAGCCAGAGAGTCTGGCCTCTCCACAGCTTCAACGGAGTCCTGCCACTTTAACAGGAACCCCAGAGGGAGGACCATTAAACAGAGATATTCTTATGAACACAACAGACAGGAAGATGGGTGAGACTTAGCAGCACATGGGAGTGAGTCCAGAGCTCTTTATTATTTAAGAAGGATTCTACCATATTTGTTTTGGGGCACAAACACTTGTTCCTGTTTCAACACCTTTACCTTTCCTGTTGCAAAGCACTCTGGTTATAACCTCACACATACCGAAGATATTTGGCAGGGACCCCAGGATTGAAAAACTAAGGTAGGCTTAGCCTATGCCAATCACTGGGGCCCACTTGGCTTTAAAAGAAAACTGAGCTTCACTTTTGGCAGATCATCTGAAGGCTTCACAAGAAAAGGCAAGAAGAACTTATCCTTGAACCCTTGCTGAAGGTACAGTCTGACTTACATCTTCCACCAGTGAAGGAAGGGCAGGATATCCATAGAGGGAAGCAATCTGCCTTCCCCAAAACATCTCATAGGGAACGGAGGGAGAATCAGTACTCAGAGGACCATCCAGCTGCTCCATGACAGGTACCCAGCCAGCACACAGCATGCCCTGCTAGGCTCTGAAGCAAGCTTCCTGGATTGGGATGCCAGAAGGTCTCTGAACCTTCAACCAAGGGCACAGTAGCTGCCTACAACACACTCTGCAACTGCGGGCCATCTGCTTTAAAGGATGACACAAGCCCATTGAATTAGCTGGGAGAAGTGCCTTGGCGAGCATCTACCATTGTCCACCGTAAAGGACATTTTCAAACCAGTCAATTTCCAGCAACTGACTGTTGTCAAGCCACAGTCACTTAAAGGCATCTCAGAAGATTTAACCAGTGTTTCAGACCAGCAATCAGTGCAGAGACAAATATTCCTGACCCAGAGCGGCTGTGTAGGACAGCCTGCAGCCGTTTGTCCATCTTCACTCACCGAACCGTCTTGCCGCCTGATACCCGCAGCTGACTCCATCTCGAACAAAGTCACAGAAGCATGTAAAGCACACTAAAGCCAACTTGACCCTTTCGAGCACTGAGAAAAACCTACAGCACAAGGTACATTGTGGTTCTGTCTCTCTGGTCCTTCCCAGAAGGCCCCTAGTGACATTTTAAGACCCTTTTCCAAGTTTGTGCTAAAGCCAAGAAACCTTAACAAACTGTTCTGGTTATTAACCATACTGACTACCCTCCTGTCAGTATCCAGAGTGCATCACTTTTCCTCCTTTGAAACTCTCTGTTCTCTGCATTCCTTTACAGGGTGTGCTTTATTTTGAAGTGTAGTTAGACTGTCTGTAGTGGTTAATAAATTAGAGATGTTTAATACAACCTTGACTGGGCACTCCTTTTATCATTGGATAATAATTGTATTTTCGCTGTGATGCAACTAACCAACGATCCACAACCTTTTACAGATAATCCTGCACTTCCAACCACTTTACCAAAATTGGACGAGGAGGTGTATTATTTGCTTATTATTCCAATCTGTTTTGATCCCTTCTGGTGTGTTAGAGGTGTGGGGCTGATTGATCTTTAAGAAACTTATATTCACCACTGGTACCCCAGAAGTTGATTTGTCACGGGAGAATGCCTCCCTTCCCCAGGCCTTGTTCATACTTCTTGTATTGTTCACTGTGTTTGTGTGGGATTTTCTCCTTTCCCAGGCTATTCCCAGGCCCCTCTTGATGAGTCACTATAGTTGTGGGGTTGCCTCCCTTGGCTGGCCTTTCTTAGGTTTCCTTGGATAGATCACTGTGTTTGAGGGGATATCTCCCTTCACCAGGTCTTTCTCAGGCTCCTCTTGGTGATTCACTATGGATGGGGGAATTGTGGGACCCAGACCCCTTTGTATTGGCTTCTTAACTGTGGGTCCCAGACCCATTCATATTGGCTTCTTAAGTATGGGACCCAGACCCCTTTACAATGGTGTCTCAAGTGTCCCAGAGGTACCCTGGCAGCCCCCATACCTTCTCTTGGGGCTCACGGTCCTTTGCTTCCTTCTCGGGTCTCTGTTCGTCTTTCTGCAGCTCTTCTCAGCTGTTTTCTGTTTCCGCACTGGTTTATGTGGCTCTGCCACTCTCCTGTGGAGCCACGCAGAGCACAACTGCTCGGCAGCATCATGTAGTGCTCTTCTGCTTCTGGGCCTTTGTGTTGCTCATTCTTGGCATGTTGAATTTTGGCAAAGCAGGTAGGGAATCCAGTACTCTCACCATTTTGTCCCAGTCAGCAGCTTGAGTCTCAGTTCTTCCGGCTGCGGCAAGGATCTCTGATTGTGGTGCCTCTGAGGAGGGACTGACAACAATGTTACTCTCTTTTCCATCTTTGAGCTACTTGTGACCGGATAATTGGACGGTTCGTTCTGGTGTACTGAGAGGTGGGTTAGGACTCTGTGTATCTTCTTCATCACAGTACTTTCAGATGATGACTCAGTGGAGTTAGTCCCGATCTTTCTCGGCCCCACACTTTGAGTGCACATATCAGTGGAGTCAGCCCTACACTTCCACAGCTCAGTAATCATATCATTGCTATAACAGAGATACACAGAGTAACCTATATGATCATGGGAAGGCAAAGAAGATGAGGAAAGAAAGGTGGGGGAATCTGTGGTGTACTTCATTGGCTCCTGATGTCCTACATGTTTCGCCGGGGTGGGAATCCCTCACCATGAGATCCACCTGCTGAGTACAACGCCCAGGGGGACTATCAGGTAGAGGCCTCACCTCCTTGGCCTCATGGAAAGCTTCTCCCCTTTGGGGAGCAGGGACGACATTATGAGATTCGTCACAGCACACTTAAAGTTTGAATAAAGAAAAGGGGAACACAAATTCCTGGTTGAGATTTCACTATTCACCACATATTGCAAACAATTTTGGGCAAAAGTGTTCATCAGATCTCCAAAGAATTGATGAATTCCAAGCCACAACAGGCTTTCCGATCACCTACTTCATTTTTGGGATCTTCAGATTATTAAATTCAATGCATACACTCAAGTTACTTTTGTAATGTGTACAAAATTGTGGTTGACACCTCTAAGACTCTTACCTGCAATAGATGTAGGAACATTTCTGAACTGCTTTACCCATTGTACTATCAAGAAATGTTCAGTTCAGATTATCAAAACAAATGTACTTCTGTACTTTGCATGATATATTTGTTACTGTTCAGACTGGAAGCAAGAGAGCTTGGAACGTCTGCTGTGAGGTTACACTCTTGAGTTTGCTATGATTCCAAGAGAGAGTTTGCAGTGCAGATTTCATGAAATGAAGCGTTGAAATAGCAGATATGTTATAAATGTGGTTTCACACTAGTTCAACTTAGAGACTGGTAGTGAGGTGGACCACCAGGAAGTGGTACATACAAATTGGGAGATACAACTAGGCATCTGAAATTATGGTGTGTGTGTGTTTTATCTTATTATTTGACTAAATATAATGCTCTTTATTAAATAACGCAAACTCAGAACGTATGGTGCTAAAATACCATGTTATTAATGTGAAACAGAAAATGTAGAATATTCAGAGATGTATGCTATGTTGTAGGCTCTAATGACAGACAAAGTTAATTCAAGGGCAATGGTGCATGTTTGTTGCCATGTGAAATGGAACATGCATAACTGTGCAGCTTGAAGTTTATTTTAGTATTCTATAAGGAAATGATGCACAGAAATATTACAAATCACAGTTCAGATCTAGTATATTTAGGGACAGAACACATATATTGTAGATTGCTGTTATGAGTAAAACAACGTCAATAGCGTTGTTTCTGTTAAATTGAAAGGAAACAAGCTATATTTCATGTAGCTTTTACATCCTGTCATTCTAAACCATGAATTTTGGTACATCCACTGTATGTTTGTACAAGTACCAGCTTTTGTAAAAGCAGGAATGCACAGGCCCCATTATCCATCACTTTGATCAAATCTGGAGAGACTTAATGGGGCCGTTTTTGTGCATTCAAGGCAAATTACAAATAAATGCATCCAGCCAAATCCAGGGGTTTGTTTTTAAGATAATCCTAATCATGAGATCAACATGTTTGGTGTCTGGTGTTTAGAAGGTGCATTCTAAGAAGCCGAGGGGTAGGGCAGATCTTCCACCCCTACCCTACCAGATCATTAGGCTCCAGAAATATTGTCCACATGTTCTATTAAGACAGCATATTAAAATGGTCCTTGGTTGAAAAATGAGACATTAAAATGCATGATTTAATCATTCTATTTAATCAAATCAATGCACATATTTCAATATGTCTGTCATGCATGAGATGATGGAACACATTGGCAGGCTTCAAGCTTCAAGGCGCTGGAGTGGTACGAACCAACCACCCCAACTGAGGTCTTGGTACCTGTAAGACTAGGCTTACACAGGCCTCTGCAACCCCAGTAGGGAAGGAAGGTTAGGGACATGTTAATTGGATAGGTACGGGTAATGAGAGTAACTGGAAAGAGGTTTAGTTCAAGGTGGTGGATGGGTCGGGGGACATAGGGTAAAGTTAACAACTGTACAGCTTCCACATGCATACATTCCCCACTGTGTTTAACAACATGCAACACAAGATAACCAGTAAGGCACTTAGCTCTGGTTGTGAGTACTGGCCTCCTGCCTGTGGACTCTCAGGTCCGGTAACTGGAGCAGTTCAAGTGCTGTCGGTCATGACTGTGATCGTGTGACAAGCTCCTAGGAGATAGTGTCTCCATTCGTCAAAAGTGGTTTTCGCTGCTAGTAGTTCATGATCTGCTATGGTGTCATTGGCTTCTGCTGGAAGCAACTTGTGGGAATGGTAGGCCACTGGATGTAACAAGCCAGTCTTAGGATTCTTCTGAGAGAGAACTGCTACTAGCGTGTAACTTGACACATCAGTCTCAACAATGAAAGGCTGGGTCAGGTCTGGATGTCTGAGCACTGGCACAGATATAATTGCTAGCTTGAGTTGCTGGAAACCATGCTCCCCAGAATCATCCCACAAGAATACTTTCTGAGTAACACAGTGATCAGGGTTACCAACTCAGAAAAGTTCTTAATGAAGCGTTGATAATAGTTAGCAAACCCTAAAAAGGATTACACTTCCTTAACTGATGTCGGAGCAGGCCACTCCAAGACTGCTTGTACCTTTCACTGATCCATCTGTACCCACGGCAGAGTCAAAAAGTACCCAAGAAACTCTAAGGTGGTGCTTGGAAACTTGCATTTCTCTAGTTTAGCAAACAAATTATGTTTCCTAAGACGTTGGAGCACCGCTTTTACATGTTTTACGTGGTCTTGCATGTTCCAGGAATATATTAGTATGTATTCAATATATACCACGGTGAACACGTCTAAGGATTCATGAAGGACTTTGTCAAGGAAATGCTGGAAGGCCGCTGGTGCATTGCAACGCCCAATGGCATGACCTGGTACTCATAGAAGCTACATTTGGTTTGAAATGCTGTTTTCCGCTCATCTCCAGCTCAAACTCGTACCAGGTGATAGGCACCTCTGAGGTCTATCTTGGTGTAAAGAACTGTGTGATGTACCTCATCCAACAAAACCTGGATCAAGGGCAATGGATACCAGTTCTTCACCATGATACAATTAATTCTGCGGTAGTCAATGCAAGTTCTCAAGTCACCAGTTTACTTAGGCATGAAGAAGAGTGGCGATGAGACGGAAGAGTTGGAATGCCTAATGAACCCACTGCTTAGGTTTGTATTGATGACCTCCTATAGGTGTGCTGTTTTGGCCTCTGTGAGGGCATATACTAGACTGCAAGGGAGTACTGCCCCTGGCTCCAAATCTATTCAGCAATTGAATAGTCGATGAGGTGGTAGTGTTTCCGCAACTTGTTTATTGAATACATCTCTGCACTCTAAGTACTGCGTCGGCAAATCCCCCAGTTCGGGTGTTTCCACAGACATGACAGATGGCTCGGGAATGGGTTCCTTAACTATAGACAAGGAGTGTTCCGTATGTACACAATGCCTTACACAGTATGGTGAGGACAGAGTAACCATGCCCTCAGACTAGGTCACCTGGGGGTCATGTTTGTGAGACCAAGGTAGCCCCAAAGTAATCCCAAAATGTGGCACTGGTATGAGGTCAAACTGCATCTCCTTGAGATGATTTTCCAGGCAACGCAGCATCAGAGCCTGGGTACACTGGGTTATGGGCCCAGAACATAGTTCAGTGCCATCAACAGCCCACACGGCTTCTGGGGACATTTTCCTACACAAGGGAACCCCCAATTTGGCGGCATACGCAATGTGCATGAAGTTTTCTATGGCCCCGGAATCTAGGAGCAGGGTAACCCAGACTTCATGATAAAGAAACCTGAAAACCCAGACAACATGATGTGTGGGGCATAATTGACAAAACCTATAACTGGGGCTGCTTCAACTTCCTGGCTCGACTGTACGACCCCTACAACCACTAAGCTGAGGCGTTTCCCTGCGTTTTAGGGTTGGTAGGGCATTCCATGACAAAGCATAGCCCTTCTTTTCGCCAAACGCTCTTTTTCTTCTTTGGTGAGTGGGCCCCCGGTTGAACCGATCTGCATAGGCTCTTCCCCAACTGCTTTTCAGTTAGTCACGAAGGCTGAGACTGATCCAGTCTGGCGATTGGACACAAGCCCCCTCGCTTCTTGTCCCCCCGCCGTTCTGCCTGACGATGATCAAGACACAGTGCAAAAGCTATCATTGCAGGACAATCACGAGGCTGTGGGTCTACCTGTGCTATAAGATCTTTTAGGTCGTCCCGCAAACCATGATAGAAGAGAGACATCCTTTTCTCTCGGGGACACTCGGCCTTGGCCCTCAACTGGTTGAATTGGGTGACTTACGTTATGAGTTCCTTGCTACCCTGTCATAGGGTTAATAACTCGCCTTCCTTAAACATGGCAGCAGCTCTAAGATTAAAGATTATCCCGAACTCCTCCAGGAATTTGCCCATTCATATATCATCCCATCATCCCTTTGTACTACAGGGTTTGCCCAAGCCGCTGCATCCCCACTCAAGTATGAAATAACAAAGGCTGTCCTAGCTTGGGTAGCTTTGAAAGCCACAGGTTTGGAGACGAAGTGAAGGCGACACTGGGTCAAGAAGGACTGGTATTTCTGGAGATCCCCCGTCTACCTTTCAGGTGGGGCTAACAAGAGCACAGGCTCTTGAGTTACCTGTACCTGTACTGGGACGGGGGCAGAGGCTACCTCAGGGAGCGGGGTGGTCTGCATGGTTAAACTGCATACCTGAGTTGCCAAAATGGTGATGAGTCCTGCCTGGTACGAGCAAGCTCGGCCTGCAAGTCTTGTAAGTCTTTAGTAAGGTCATCCATGACTAGGCCGGGTCGTGCCACTCGGGCGCCTGATATACGTGGGCTTGTGCTTCTGTCAGGCTTCAAGCTTCCAGGTGCAGGCACGGTACAAACCAACCACCCCCACTGAGGTCTTGGTACCTGCAAGCCTAGGCTTACACAGGCCTCTGCGACATCAGTAGGGAAGGAGCGTTAGGGACATGGTTATTGGATTGGTATGGGTGGTGAGGGTAACCAGAAAGAAGTTTAGGAGAGGGTGGTGGATGGGTCGGGGGACATAGGGTAAAGTTAACAACTGTACAGCATACACATGCATCCACACGCATACATTCCCCACTGTGTTCAACTGCATGCAACACAAGATAACCAGTAAGGCACTTAGATCTGGTTGTGAGTACTGGCCTCCTGCCTGCGCATTCTCAGGTCCGGTAACTGGAGCATTTCAAATGCTGCAAAGAGAGCTTGTATTAGTGATGGCTCACAAAAGTACATTCAGCTGTGCATGCCACTATGACTGGTGACACCCCCCCACACCCCCTCCGGCAGGGTTCATGCAGGTTCATGCAATATGAGGGTCTAAGGCCTTGC
Source organism: Ambystoma mexicanum (assembly GCF_040938575.1). Taxonomy (NCBI): domain Eukaryota; kingdom Metazoa; phylum Chordata; class Amphibia; order Caudata; family Ambystomatidae; genus Ambystoma; species Ambystoma mexicanum. Next base: position 583,572,914 of record NC_090940.1, read on the forward strand.
AATCTTCAGTAAGTGTCTATGTGCACCATGTTAGCTTGCAAAGATAAACGCATGTGTTATCTCACATGTATGTTTATCCTGGCTGCAGGTGGCTAATACATGCGGCAATAATGGCCCAATGCACGTGGCTGAAGGTATGCGACTACTAAAGGGAGTGCACGTGGCAGAACCTGTGGTTCGTTATTACATGTGCTAAAATGCATGCAATTCATGTTCTATGCGCCGTAAATAGCGGGCCGCATGCATGCAATGACTGTCTAACGGGTTGCCGGTGAGTGTTTCATGCTGAGGGCGTGGTCGCTGCAGGGAACAATGTGTGCAGCACATTTTTGTTTTTTTGAAAGCAGGGGGACATGGTCTATTTGGGCTGTGCCCCCTGCGCGTGCTTCCTGGATGCTCCACTTCCCCCTTTGCCTCAGCGCTGCTCCCCTGGTGCTGTCATGTTTTTCTGGTGCTCCGCTGCCCCCTTTGCCTTAGCATTACTTATCTTTTGTTTGCGAGGGGCCGGAATGGACTTTCCTTGGGGCATGGCCCCTCGTGCTGTTCCCCTTGGCCGGAGCTCTTGTTGATGCGACTGCTGTGGTCGAGTCCTCAAGTACAAGCCCTGTGCTTTTGCTTCTCTGCATGCATTCATATGTGCCAATCCCAACGTGGCTGAAGATCCATAATTCCTGCCCCACAGGCTGCTGGGAAACATAGTCTGCAGCTCTTTTCTCCTGCAATGAGGGCAAAGAAACCCTTTGTATGGCTGGAATGATTTCCTGGCTTTTGTTTTGTCTTTTTTCCTGGCTGCATTTGCCTGCGACCTTTGTGTTGGCCCCTTAAACCCACTCCCACACCCAGCACACAAACTCACACTCTGTGCCCTGACACACACGTTACTTTTGGATTCAGAATATCCTTGCATATATGAATATGTAATTCTTATTAATATCTCATCTATACACAAAGGAACATGAATATTTCCGTGCAGTTTGATTCCTTATCCCTAATGAGAGTTATAATCCATAGCTGACAAATTCCCTCATTGCACAGAGAATAAAATGAGCAGGCAAAAGTCAAGGGTAGTTTCCCTTGGAGGTATGAATAAGTGAAGTGAAACTATCCCAGTCTTTGTCCAATCAAAAAATGCTGAGCTGAATGATGCTGCATTGGTGTTGTTTGATTGGCTGCAAAAACATAGGAAGGGGTATGTTTTCGGAACGCAAAAAAGTATGAGAGCCCGTCTCACACGAGAAATGCTGATTGAGATTCCAACTAAAAAATCAGCTGATTCAACATCTCTTAAGGTGGTCTTTCGAGATGAGAATGAATGCAGAGGCCTTTCCCAGGATAAACCCAGAAAACCTGAAATGGATTTTGGGAGCAGGTGGACCGTCTGAAAGGAAGTGTTTAGCTGGCGGTTCTGCCCCCAAGATGGTTGATGACGGTACCTGTTCTGGGTTTTTGAAAGACAGCCAAAAGTGAGTATAATGATCCCAGAGTATTTGGTCAAAGTTCCCAAGAATTAATGAAATCCTATATCGAAATTAAAAGTATTTTGTGAAAACCTCTTTATAAGTTATATCATTGAAAGAGGGCATCTAATGCTAGGAGTTCATGTTTTGTGGTTAATAATTAAAATCCAAGGTAGCTTCATGATAAGAATGGTTCCTGCAATAGACAATAAAAAAACACATTAAACTGGGAAGTTCTGGGGGTGAATCTGACTCCTTCAGAAATACTGAGAGTTAGGCATTTCTGTCCCTGCATTCGTTCCGGCTTTCTTTTTTCTTTCTTCCCGCTTTGCTCCTCAACTTCTCCTGTCACTACTTCATGTACTCTCCCGCTCTTTACCTCCCTCCCTCCCTCCCTCCCTCCCTCCCTCCCTCCCTCCCTTCCTCCCTTCCTTCCTTCCTTCCTTCCTTCCTTCCTTCCTTCCTTCCTTCCTTCTCTCTCCTTACCACCTGTGCTCCCAGACCAGTCTTCCTCCCTCCCTCCCTCCCTCCCTCCCTCCCTCCCTCCCTCCTTCCTTCCTTCCTTCCTTCCTTCCTTCCTTCCTTCCTTCCTTCCTTCCTTCCTTCCTTCCTTCCTTCCTTCCTTCCTTCCTTCCTTCCTTCCTTCCTTCCTTCCTTCCTTCCTTCCTTCCTTCCTTCCTTTCTTCCTTCCTTCCTTCCTTCCTCCCTCCCTTCCTTCCTTCCTTCTCCCCCTTACCTCCTGTGCTCCCAGACCAGTCTGCCTCCATCCTCCCTCCCTCCCTCCCTCCCTCCCTCCCTCCCTCCCTCCCTCCCTCCCTCCCTCCCTTCCTTCCTTCCTTCCTTCCTTCCTTCCTTCCTTCCTTCCTTCCTTCCTTCCTTCCTTCCTTCCTTCCTTCCTTCCTTCCTTCCTTCCTTCCTTCCTTCCTTCCTTCCTTCTTCCTTCCTTCCTTCCTTCCTTCCTTCCCTCCCTCCTGTGCTCGCAGACCAGTCTGCCTTCCTTCCTTCCTTCCTTCCTTCCTTCCTTCCTTCCTTCCTTCCTTCCTTCCTTCCTTCCTTCCTTCCTTCCTTCCTTCCTTCCTTCCTTCCTTCCTTCCTTCCTTCCTTCCTTCCTTCCTTCCCTCTCCCCCCTTACCTCCTCTGCTCCCAGACCAGTCTGCCTCCATCCCTCCTCTCCATCCCCTACTTCCTTCTCTTGTTTCCTTACCAACTCGTTGTCTTCCCTGTTTTCCTAATATCTTTTTCACCTCCGTCCTCCTACCTTTCTTCTATTTATTTAGCCCCTCCACTATCTAAATGATCTCCAAGTGGGCCACTCCTACCCTCACATTCTCTCCCTTCTCTCTCTCCCTTCTCTCCCTGCCATTCCATCATAACACGTTCTCATTATCAGTCATTCGCTTTCTTTTTTGTTTCCTACCAGCCAACCCCTCTGCTTCTTTTTCCCTCCCTCTCAGAGGGTTCAGCTCCCCCCCTTTATGTTTTCTCCTCCACCCTCGCACTTCCTGACGTCCCCACACTGAACATATGTCCTCTCTCTTTGTACTCTTTGCACCATCATAATTGTTCGCAAATAGCCTATAATCCGAAACACACAGGCAGCCGCTACGGTTTCGAGTCCGCTTAGGTTGTTCGCCGCATGCCGTTTCCTCACACTTGAACTAAAGGCAGAAAAGCTTTTATCCGCTGCCGAATTCATTTCAAAACCGCACTGGCTTCCAGCAGGTTCCAGAAAAGTCTTGTTGTTTATCTCCCATGGCCCAGATGCTTCTGCTGTCTGTGAAACTTTGAAGTCCCAAAGCACTGCTCCATTTCCCCAGTCATCTTTTATTTTATTCAATCAATCAAATAACTTTATTCGGATTTAAAATAAAATCCATCAAAGTATAAACAATTTTAATAAAGCACACGACAATATAAACGGAATCATTCAAATATTTAAAGTAAAAAGAAACAGGATTAATTTACTCATAGGATGAAGGCAGTGTGGCTTTACTTTGCACCTCTGCCAGATGGTTTCTTTGTATTGTAGTAAATCGCAACTTTCTACATCTGATTGAGCCGTCAGTTCCCACTTATTTGGGTGCTCAGATCATGACATGTTTTTACTGACACAACCCTTTCTCAGTGTTTTTATGAGGCCATGTTATGTCCATAAAACGTATTAAAAAAAGAAAGCGCAGGAAAAGAGTCAGCAAATTAAAGACTTTGGGCCTCACCACAAGTCTGGTGGTAATCCGGTGCAATTTCTGCCGAGCGGAAAAAGCGTTACCGCTGGGTCCTGTGGTGGAATGAGCACAGCATCACAACCTGTCGTGAACGCGCACCCAACTCCGGAGGTAATGCTATTAGCATCCTGTGGAAATTATGCCGAAATAAGGGTCCCCACTGAAACTCCGGTGCTAACAGGGCTACAGCCGGCAACCCGGTCGCTATTATCGTAGGTGGGAAATAGCATCACCACTGGAACGGGAAGCATTATGGTGGCCGTTTTCCAAAACACAATCCATCAAAGATTCACACTTCCTGCAGCCACATGGATCTGGTAACAGGCCAGAATGTCTCAGGAGAGGATCAGAGGCAAGGTGGCTGAACATCGACTCAGAAAACCAACGTTTAGTGAGCAGGTCCTGATGGTCCTGACCAATGAGGTTGTTGCTCACACTGATGAGCTATATGGCCTTCGTAAAGGAAAACATCAACACAGCCATCTGACATGCCATCAGCCAGAAAGTGATGAGGAGGACTGTTAAAAATGCTTCAATGACCTCAGGGGCAGTGTGCGTGTGCTGCTGCCACAACACCGCCGGGAGTCCCTTGCCACAAGAGTAAGAACTGTGGAGCCACTGGTCCTCACCTCCTGGGAGGAAAAGTGCATCGCAGTGCAGGACATTGAATTAATCGCGAGAGTCAGAAGATGCAGAGGTGGGTGCCAGCAGCCAGGAGGCAGGAGATAAGTCAAACCCGCCAGCACAATAGAATGCACAAATGACAGTCTAGCATAAGATGTCCCAGTGGACAAGGACACATGTCAGCAGACCCAGTAGCAGGGCATCTCAACAGTGTGGAGTGAGGGGTGGCACATCAGCCACCCTCCACAGCAGTCATGGGGCACGGCACCAAGGGAACCTCTGTGCATTGCAGAAGTCAGAAGGGGTGGTAAGTGACCAAATCAAGTGCCATGAACACCACACCCCTGATGGTGCACTGTGTGCCAGAAGACCAGTGGTACATGAGCAACCACAAGACTGTGCTGGAGTTACATCAGCATGTTGCAGGCTGAGTTGGCCGGCTCCATGTTGGGAGGGGATGTGGGGACATGAAGGACCACAAGAATGCATGCCAAACATCATCTGCCCAGCATGGACACCCTGCCCCCACCAGTAATCCCAAATGTCCATGTGTCACACACTCTTGCTGCTACCACCCGCATGATGCTAGACCCAAATTCTATCCCCCCTGACCAACCATGCCCATCTGTCCAAATGTGTGGGGTCCCAGCTTGTACCACAGCAAATGTGCATTGCATGCCAACACACATGGGGGAACCACACCTGACAACATTTTCTTTGTCCCCTACAGGAACTCATGCATCAACATAGGCATCTGATTAGGACAAGGGGCAGGCCCATCTGAGAGTGGCACATCCAGGCTCACAAGGTCAGTCACCACCATTGACACCACCACCGCACAAAGGTGCAGTCAGCTGATGCCACCGTGAGACACCGCAATACAGCAAGATCAGGTTGACGTCCACCCCACAGTCCACCAGAACCACTGCAAGACCTACTGCACCACTCCCACAGCTGGAGGGTCTGACATGGAGGCCACAACTCCAGGCCTGGTGACTGTGGAAAACACAAGGGGACACCATCCCAGTGCCACCACATGCAGAAAGCCAACAGACAACTGGGCACCCTCACTGCAGGCAGCATAGCCCAAGGCCTGAAGCCGTCACCGCTGGTAGCGTAGCCCAACGCCTGAAAGCCATAATCGCCAACAGCATTTCACACACCTCAGGTTGTAGTGGACACCCCATTCTATAACCCACCTGATGACAGCCCCGGAACACTGCACAGCCCACTCCCATACGGCACAGACCAACAAGCCACACAGTTCTGCAAAGGCTTGATGAGATAGAGAGGACATAGAGGAAGATGAAGGCGATAGGGCACACACACTCTGAACACTTGCACGCCATAAGGGATAGTATCCAAGGGGCCACCCACAGGATTGTGAATGCCATCACAATGAATCGGGGATAGAAAACTGCCAGTATGGCTGCCCTGACACTATACCCAACTCCGGAGGTAATGCTATTAGCATCCTGTGAAAATTATGGCGAAATAAGGGTCCCCACTGAAACTCCGGTGCTAACAGGGCTACAGCTGGCAACCCGGTCGCTATTATCGTAGGTGGGAAATAGCATCACCACTGGAACGGGAAGCATTATGGTGGCCGTTTTCCAAAACACAATCCATCAAAGATTCACACTTCCTGCAGCCACATGGATCTGGTAACAGGCCAGAATGTCTCAGGAGAGGATCAGAGGCAAGGTGGCTGAACATCGACTCAGAAAACCAACATTTAGTGAGCAGGTCCTGATGGTCCTGACCAATGAGGTTGTTGCTCACACTGATGAGCTATATGGCCTTCGTAAAGGAAAACATCAACACAGCCATCTGACATGCCATCAGCCAGAAAGTGATGAGGAGGACTGTTAAAAATGCCCAGAGGGTCAGCGAGATGACCAAAGTTGTATAAGCACTGGCAGAGGCAATCCACCAGAGCACAGAGGTGCAATGTCAACAATTGCAGGGGACAGGCTGCATCCCTTCCACTTCTACCCCTCCCACAGAGGATTCAGCAGGGCACACCGAGGCATCAGTCACAGCACCTTTACCACCTTCAGAGGCTGAACACTATCCTCTCTGACCGACCCTCCAAGGTCCAACTGGGGACCCTCCTATCATCTATCTTCCTCTCTACCTCTGGGGTTCCCCAGGGGTCTAACCTCTCACCCTGCCTCTTCAACCAATACCTGGAAACTCCCACCCATTGCATTGCCATTTTCTGATCAAATTTCCAGTGCTACGCTGATGACACTCAACTCATTTTCCGACTGCCTTCAGCCACCTCCTCTTGCTCTCTGATCTCTGACTGCCTTCCTGCCATCCAAGATTGGTGTGCTGCCAATGACCTTTGTCTGAATGTCAGTAAGAAAGAGATTCTCCTCATCGGCACACCATCTCCATCCTTCGCCCTTACCCACTGGCCGGCCTCCCTTGGCCCTCCTCCTACCCCTACCTGCGAGGCTAAGAACCTCGGGGTCATCTTTGACTCCACACTTTGCTTCTCCGCCCATTTCTTTGAGGTCTCTAAAAAGTCAAACTTCCTACTGCACCTCCTCAGAGGTACTCTGCCTTTCCTCTCCTCGCCCCAGGAGCTCACTGTATCCCAAGCTCTGGTTCTCTCTAGGTTGGACTATTGTAACAGCCTCTTTCTAAAGCTACCTGCCTCTACTCTCCGCCCTCTGCAACTTATCCAGAACAGGACTGCGAGACTTGTCCTCGGCCTCAAGCCCTGGGATCATATCTATCCAGCCCGGAAATCTCTCCATTGGTTCACAGTGGATGCAAGGATTACATTCAAAACCCTCTGCATTGTCCACAAGGATTTCTGGGGCCTGGGTCCAAAATACCTTCAGCTAGCCCTCTGCAAATACCTCCCCTCTCGAGGTCTTCGCTCCTCTACCTAAAACATGAGGAAAAGCATCTCTGGTTCCGTAAGAACCTCAAGACCTTCCTCTTTGCTTCCGCCTTTGCTTGCCCTCTCCCCTCCTTATCTGCTCTCTCTTGGTACAGTGCACCTGGCCAATGTCTGTCCCCTGGTCCCAGGTACCTGCTCACCCTGCCACCCTTGTGCACTGCCTCCTGGCCACTCCTTGCACTGGGGACTGTATCTGTAACCTTACAGCCCGTCCCCCATGTTTCTTCTTTTTCTGCACTTATCAGACTTGTCCAGTCTGCTGCCTTAAACACAGCACTTGCCACTTGCTGGCTGCACTACCACTGTTTATTGCCCCCATTTTCTATTTATTTTTTATTTATTATTATTTATCTGCTCTCCTCTGCTCCACACTTTCAACTCTCCCCCTTCCATGCACTTTTTCCCTTTTCCCATTCCCATGCACTTGCACGTTCTCAAAGTCACTGGACCTAGTAAGATCGTTGTTGTTGTTGTGTTGTGTTCTTCCCTGTTCCCCTCCCTTGCCTAGTCATGCTCTGAAACACTTGTGTACGAGCGTGATAGAAATAAAATATCATATCATACCCATGATCGCCGGCTCTGGGAGGGGGGGAAAGAGGCCACAGTTGTAATAGACTCTGAGACACTAATTGCCATGAGTGGCCATGCTGGGGAGTTGGTGGGGGTGGTGGAATATTGTAGTGGGGAGTTGATGGTGGGAGGTGGTAGGGGGAATAGTGTCGTGGGGAGTTGGTGGTGGGAGTGGGAATAGTGTGCTGCAGAGTTGCTGGTGGGAGGTGGGAGGGGGCATAGTGTGCTGGGGGTATATTAGGGCCACGTCATTACATTAAAACCATTAAACTTTATCAATGCAAGGACATTCATGATTATGTCATTGTCGTGTTTATTGATAGATGCGTGTGTCACACAGTCATGCATGACTTGTGCCATGTCAATGTTTCTATCAGTCTCTGGCGGGTCAATCGCCCATCCCTCCCATCATCTCTGACAATGTGTGCATTTGCCTCTGCCTCAGGCACTGCATCATCATCCCCTGGGGGTGGCATGTCCACGTCAGGGGGTAGCGGGACATTCCTCTTTAGGCAGACATTGTGGAGCATGGCACACACATGCACACTGTCTATGCATGCTGTGGTACTCGTGGCATGCATTGTTTCTGCTTCACATGCACCCCGTTCCCTTGCATCATATGGTACGTGAGCAGTATGTTGGTGACATGTGCATCTGACATGGTGGCTGTCACATGGCAGTGTATTTCCACTGTGCCTGTTGCATGCTGGGTTTCCCATGGGTCCCCCTGAACATCGGGGCTGCTGGGCCACCATTGTGGTTTGGGCGCACGTGCATGCATGGCTGTAGTACTGGCAGGGTTGTTGTGTGAGGAGATGTGACCTTTTGTCAGCATTGCTTTGGTAAGTGCATGTTACATTGTGGGAACTGTAGTCATGTTGGTGTCTCCAGTTGCTAATGTATGTGTGCATCAGCTTCTTCATGCAGGTAAGTCTGACATGTGTATGCTCCCTGGCCAGTACTGTGACGTTGATGCGGGAGGTGGTCAAGTACGGATTTTACATTCGCTTGTCATGCCATTTGGGCATTTGCTTCACACCGCGTGTGTGCTGTCTTTTCTACTCACCCACTATCCAGGTCCATTGTCCTCTGTGCCTCTCCATGTATCCTGGCAATGTGCTATTCCATAGGACCATGGCATCGTAGGTGGGAGCATGTTAGCGGGCAATGCAGTGGGTGATGAACAGGTTGGGGTCGCAGGTTGCCTGCACATTCATTGAGTGGTATTGCTTGTGGATATGGTACACTGCTTCGTGGGCCTGGGGAGCCACGAGTGCTATATGGCTACAGTCCAGGGCAGCAATCATATTTGGAATTTGGGCAACAGCACAGAACTGTACCTTCATGGCATTGACCTGGGCTGGATGGTAGGCAGTGAGATGTGGCATTGCACTTGCCACAGGTGGACTACAAGCACCTGGCCCAACACTTTGCAGAATGCAGGCTGTGTCATGCAGTGCCTTATGGCCACTGGGTGCTGAAAGGGACCAGTTCCGAAGAATTGTAGAACAGACACTGGTTTCAGCAGTAGGGACACAGCTGTCCGATGGTGATCCTGATCCCCATGTCGTCCTGTATTGTGGTGAGCAGCTCTGTTATGGTCTCCCTGTTGAGGCTGTACAGGGTGACCAACTGGCTGCCGATGATGGACCATAGTGAGGGCCTAACCCTGGGGATCGGTGCACACCTTGACTGTGCTGTCCTCTTCCTCCTCCTCCCCCTCCCCCCAACCACCCCTGTACTCCCTGTGCCCTGGCCTGGTTGTCCTGCCTCTCTACTCCCAGGTGCAGCATGAGCAGCTGCCTGTCTGGGATCACAGTCGCTAGTAGCAGCATGGTGTTGGAAACAGTATTTGTAATGGGGTGTGCCTTATGTAACCATCTGGGGTGGATTGGGATCACCTATGGCTTCATTTCAGGCACCTGTATTCATTTACCTCCAGCTGGAACCTGGAGGTAACTGTGCCCTGTTTTCAGCTGTATTAGCACTGGTTTTCGGTGCCAATAGTGCGGAACATGGACTTGTGATGTGACTGTGCTTGCGTCTCGTGTGGCCAGCGGTAATAATGCCGGCTGTAATAGCGCCAACTGTAATTGTGCCGGCTGTAATAATGCCAGCTGATTTTACAGTCAGCAGTATTTACGCCGGCTCATGATTCATTGGAGCGGTATTGCCAGCGCTAATTCCGTTAACGCCACTTTTAAAGGTTACCGCCAGACTTGTGATGAGGCACTTTGTTATCGCTGTGTGTTTAAAATATTCATTCAAGTTCTGGAGCTTCTGACATTTTCTAAAACTTGCTGATAATATTTATTTTTAATTGAACATCTAACACCGTCCATTCCTCCAGTATCTCTAACCCAGAGGTGCAAACCTCCAGATGTTTTGGGTAGCAGATCCCATCAGTCCTAGCTAGCTTATCCAAACATGTGGAATCATGTGAGAGACTAGTTTGAGAATTGTTCAAACGTAATTCCTGCATTTTTGTTATGATAAAAGTAATTTACTCTGAATATTTTAAGCATTGAAGTATTTTTTTTTTATTTTTTATTATTTCATTTAGTTTATACAAACTTTTTGAAAAATGAGAAGAATTTCCATTTTACACTGTGTCCGAAAAGCAGAGTAGAAACAGAATACATCTCAATCACGTTGGTTTATGCAACAGTTTTAATGTCCTTTGTTGCCAGCCTTACAGCTCCTCATTTCCTGTCCATATTTTGATTTGTGGATTCTGTTTCTTTCCATGAGTAGGTCATCTGGATTTCCTTATTCCCACCTATTTGGACTCTGCTTCCATGACACGTATAGGGCTTCTTTCTCCGCTATGTTAACCAAGTTGATTTAAATTTTTAACACAATCTCCAGGTTTTGTAGGAAATTAGTCAACCCAAAAATGTCCTTTTCTCGTGGGTTGAAAAATTTACGCCACAACTCATCTCCGCACAAGGTAGAGTATTGTTTTACTAAGTTTCCTAAATGCACAGATCTCATGTCTTTCAGGTCTTCGCAATACAATACAAGATGTTTGAGCGTCTCCTGCTGTTTAGTACAGAATCGACAACTTAGTGGTGCTGACGCATTCCGAGTTCTTATGGCATAACTTACTCTTGTATTAAATAGGTTAATTTGAAATTTCATATACGTCACTCGATGTCTGGTACTCTGTGATTTTGTCAGGTATTGTAACATTACATTCTGATCTTTGGCCTCTATTGCGGCATCTTTCATTAATTTATGCCGATTTTGATCGTCAACTGTCAGACACCAATCCAGCTCCCATAGCTTTGCTTGACAGAGTTCGGATTGGTTTCCAGGGTTTTTTGATCAGTGCCCAGCTCCGCTAGCTTGTTTTTGCATCCGATTGCCCATTTAGATAGGACTGTTTCCGAGTTTCCCTTCAGGGCATCCTGTAGTATTTTATACTGGGGGGTGCAGTCAGCTATAGTTATCTTCCTGAATATGGATAGCATGTTCCGTAGGACTTGGGCTTGCATAGATATTAGATTAAGCTCATATCGAATGCAGGCACTCGAGATTACCTTTTGTAGGCGTAGAACTCGCCTCCAGTATTGGTTTTCCAGTTCTGGCCATTGGGTTGCAGATACTCCCAGTGCACTTTCCGCACTATATATCAGTGTTGGTATAGCTTTCTGGTTATAATGGGCTAGAACAGGTAGGAGAGAACATTTCCCAAACTTTTTGTTTATAATCACTCCTTGACATGCTAGATGTCTACATTTCTGTTTTGCGTTCTCTGCCCATGTTGCGTCATTTATGTTACTGTTGATCCACATTCCTAAATATTTTGCTTTTTTCACACATCTTAAGTTGTCTTTGTGTAAGCTCCATTTAGGTGCACGTTTTTTATTTTGCTTATTATTTCTTGTAAGGTCCTGAAAGATTATTATTTCCGATTTTGCCAAGTTAATTTTTAGTTTATTTTTCTCCACATAGCTTTCTAGAGCTCTTAATTTTCTTGTCAGGCCGATTGGAGTTAAGTCTAGTAGAGCGATGTCATCAGAATAGAGCATCCAGTTTACCCGTGATCCATTGATTTTGGGTGGAAAGGAGATTATGGATTCTAGACTTTCTCCAATATCAGACAGGAACAGTGCGAACAGCGTGGCTGCTAAGGGACAGCCTTGTTTCACGCCTTGATTTGTTCGTATTGCCTTACTTAAAGTTCCGTTGGAGTCCAGTCTGACCTTTATTTCTGTATCTGTGTGCAGTTCTTTTATTGGTTGAAGTAGATTTTCGGGACATTTCCATTTCTTCATCTTACTCCAGAGTAGCTCTCGATCAATTGTGTCAAAAGCACTGGATAGATCCACAAGCGCTACATAGATTTTCCTATTTTGGCGGATGGCTTCCATTTTTAAGATGTTCAGGATCGTTAAGTTCAGGCCACATCCGACCCCTTTTACAAATCCTGATTGCCGAGGATCATATCGTTTGGAGTCATTAATCCAGTTTGTTAGTTGGCTTTGAAGCTGGGAAGCGAAGATTTTTCCCACCACGTCGAGGAGCGCAATAGGCCGATAATTGCTTGGGTTGGCACGATTCCCCTTTTTAAAAATTGGTATAACAATAGCGCTCTTCCAAGATGTAGGGATTTTTCGGTTCTCTAGGATAGTTGAGAACAGCAGATCACAGAATTCTGTCCATAATTCAGGCTGTTGTTTTAACATGTGATTAGTTAACCCATCAGGTCCTGGGGCTCTTGATGTACTTAGTCTCATGATGTTTTGTGAGATATCTTCTTTTTTTATAACGATTGACCACTCACTCTCTAATGTAGTGGACTCTTCTGTTTTGATATCGTTATTATAAAATGTTCCCGCATAATGTTTCACCCATAGTTCTTCTGGTATTGTGTTTTTTATTATGGCACCTTGGGGAGTTGAGATGTTATTCAGGTAGGATCAAAACTCACTTGTATTTCTTTTAGCTAATGTTTTCATCATGCTTTCCGCATCCCGTTGCAGCATTATATGTTTGTGGCTGAAGAGCCAGTTCTTATAGGTTTGTTTAAGATATTTTACTGTACTTTTGTTGCTCAGATCCGGTTTCTTTTTGAGCATTCTTAGTTCCTTGTTCAGTTTTTTTTTTCTTTTCATTAAGTTCCTCATCCCATATATGTTGGTTTCTGAAGTCCAATCTGGCTTTGCAGGATTTCTTCTCTCGATATATCTCTAGAAGGGTTGTATATTCAATTTTGTCTACCTCTGATGTTTCTTCCAAGGATTTTAGCAGTGGGTTCACTTTGGTCGCATTTAGACGTAATCGATTGCGGCCAGGTTCTATCGTTAAATCATTTTTGACAATTTCAGCTCGGCTTTCCATGTGTTCTGACTTCCAGTACAATTTTACTAGACTGTGGTCACTATGTTTCATTTCGATAATTCTTAACTGTGTAGCTTCACTTTTCAGTCTTTCATTTGCAAACATATATTCTATGGTTGATCTTAACACATTTCTCCGCCATGTTGGTTGAGGGGGGGATGTCTCCCATGACTTCCCCATTTATCATCTGTAAATTCCAGGATTTCATTTCATTCAACCATAGCTTTACCGCTTGTTCTCCTTCTTTTTCCTTCTCGTCCTGTCCACTTGGTAGAGAGTTTATATTAAGGTCGCCACATATTAAGATATTTACATTTTTTACAGTCCTCTTAATGTTGCAGATAATTTCTGAGATGGTTTCAATAAACATCTCTGCTTTAGTTGCAGCATGTTGCCAATAGATATTTATCAACATTAATAGGTTCTCGTTTTTCCTTGCACTCATCGATAGTTTGATCTTGGAGACTTGTATGTACGATGAAACATTAATTGAAGATAAGATGCGTATGCCACTTTTAATTTTTGCAAGGGTCAACATTCCTGACATGGGTCGTCCCTTTTTCCCTTTTAGTGCCTGGTTGAATGCAATCTCAAACCCATCTGCAATTGGAGTGTCTATTAACCATGTCTCTTGTAGGCATAATAAGTCAATATCTTTTAGTTCATTTGGGATCTCTCCAAGCATATGCATATAGCCTCTTGTATTCCATGAGGCTATGCATATCTTGCTGGACTCATCGGCCTTTTGGCATTAACTATTGTTAGTGTTGTTGATGGTTTTCGCAACCCATGTCCAGTCAAGATCTTCATTACTCGAGGAGGAGTTCCTCTGGCCTTTGGTGTCAGATTTTCCTGTCCTAGTTCCAGTTGAAGCTATCTTCGTTTCTTTATTCCCAGAGATTTCTCTCTCAGGCGAGGCGTGTTTGTTCTTCAGGGTATTTGCTTCTATCTCCTTTGCAGGTCTTTTGTTATACGTTGATTTTGAATCTTAGAATGATCTTGTTTCCTTTGACGGTTGTTTCTCCTTTGTATATCTGATCTCATTTATGTCGAACCCCAGGGAGTTAAAAGTTGAGCCAGTCTGTAAGAGGGAGTCTCGAATGAGTTTCGAGGCTATGGGAAGTATCACACAGTCGTTGTTTTTTTCATCCTCAAATTCGACTACTTGAATGTCTTCGGAAACCACAGTTCTAAGTTGCAGGATGTGATGTAATAGTCTCATTACATTTTTCCTGTTTAATAAGAGGCCATCTTTTTCTCTCACTATTCGCTCCACATGCAGGAGATAATTCCTTGGTTTTATGGAATTCCGGATTTGGAGACCAGACTTTTTACTGTCGGTTCTAGTCGTTTTTACATTAGATTTGAATTTTTCAGACATTACTTGATGTAAGTCAGGAGGTATCTTTGATTGCGTCATCTGTCCATGAGTTTGTTGCAAAGGAGTAAACTCAGTTAAATTATCATCTTCATTTCTAGACTTTGTTTCCTCAAGGATCTTGGCTGGGATTAGTCCGACATCCATCAGGGCCATTTTGGCTTCCAGAGCCTCAAATTCTTGTTCGTACTTCCACAGATCCAGGTTTCGAGATGTAAATTTAGCATTGGAGTGTTCACGATTCTTACTAGCTATTGTTAACGCTCTTTTCTCCTCTAGCGTTATACAGGTCGTTGGAGTTTTGACTGCAGGTTTTGGGAAGGGACTGTCTTGCCTTGATTGCTCCATGGTGATGCATCGTTGCTGGTGCTCGTATTCTTTAGTTACCAACTTGCTGATTTTACCAGATGGAATATCTTGAAGGATAGGCTGCTTCTTGTGAGTTTTCTTGACCTCGGGTAATTTTGCTTCATGCAAGGGAGATCTCAGGTCAATACTGATTACAGCTTCTGCCGATAGACTCTCCTCATTTGTTGTTGGATCTGGAGTCTCGGTCCAGCCGCTTTTGTCGCTTTCGCTCTGCTCGTATGTCGAGAGATCTAATAGATCTTCTAGAGAGCTCTCCTTTCCAATAATTGTGCCTTTTTCAACATCATGACTAGTCTGTTGCCCAGCTGGTTGGTTTGGCGTTTGTGTGCTGGGGTGGTCATTAGTGCTGACTCCAGAGAGTTGCTTAGTAGTTGTTGTAATGCTGAAGCCTTTTATATTTCTTAGAAAAGAGCGCACACTAGATCTTTTTTGGTTTTTACTCTTTCTCATGTTCTTAGTTTTTTTCAAGGCTATCCGCACCTCTTGGTTATTTTTTTTTTTAATCTCCGATTTTTTAGGTTCAAAACTTGAAAACACGTCCTTTGAAGTAGATGTGGACTGCTTTTGCAAGGCTACTTCGGTGTCGTTTAGATCACCACCAGTAACTGTTTTTTGGTGATCATGGTCCGTCAAGGCATCTTTGGGGTTCGCCAATTTTGCAGATGATGGGCCTTTATTAGACTGAGTCTGGTCCATTTTCCAGAATGGCTACAGGAATGTGAACTGGATGTAATTCGCTGTTACCGCTAGTAATATTACATTCCTGAGTTTCTTTTGTTCTTTTCAGTTTTTGTTTGCATTTGGACGGAAGATTATTCATACATCTGCTGCCATGACGTGTTTTTTGAGTGTTTGAATTTAGTTCTTTGTCGGTCAGAGGTTCCACAGTTTGTTCAATCTGCTGTGGTATGTTAGTTACAGGTATTATCTCATCACGTCTGAGATGCCATTCAGTTTTACTGGCTGTTCCATGGAGTTGAAGTTCGACTTTTGGTGTTTTAGCAGAGCAATAGCTTCTCGAGCTACTTCTGCAAACAGACGTTTATCAGTCGCGCTGTTCATAGTGTGCTCTACAATGATCTTCACATTTGTCTCAGATTTTAGGTTTTCATTTGACAGAATTTTTTTGAGTTCTCGTCAGCTCTTGCTCTACAGTTCTCATTTTGGTATTCAACATCGCCAAAAGTGTTGTTTGATCCTTTATATTGTCATTCAGCTGTTCATATAATTTCATGTATGGTGACATCGAAATCGTATGAGCAGCCATTATTAGTGTGTTTAGTTCACTGGTGATTTCCTTTGATAAGCATTCTGCCATACTTTGAGTTTGAGGTTTTCTTTTCTTGGTGATCTTTGATCTCATACTATATGTTGTTAACTTAGGTTTCCAAGGGTTGTTTTCTTTGGTACGTATTTTATCTCTGTTTGAACAAACTTTCAGTAGTGCTGACTCATCCCTATTTTCATCACGACCGATTACATATCCTTCTTTAGTATGTCTTTTTTGAGATACAAACATTAGATCAATAGAGTCGTCATTTATGGAGTTGGTTCTTTTCCTTTTCACCATAGGGTTTAGCCATGGTTTTCGTTTTTCGGCAAACTCCCATGTTTCTGGTAACTGCTTTGGGGTATTCCACGGTAGAGACATGTTTGCATCTGCAACCGGCACCTGTGCCAATGGCAATTCCATGGACAGTACATCCGCCTCGTTATAAGAGGTTTGCTGGCTTGCTAGTATCATATTTATTTTGGTTAAGTCTTTAAGTACTTGGTCTGCTGTGGCAAGCGAGCTCCGCCGGTTAGGACTTCTCATATCCTTTGCAGTAGCGGCTTGCCATTCCTGTATTAAAGTTTCATCTACATTATTCCCGTTGTTGTTTTCGCTGTTGATCACAACGTCAGCTAACGTATTTCCCTTGACTTCTACCATAGCGTTTTTCTCGACTTGAGCCAAGAGTCTGTTATTACACAGGTATGAATCGTAGCTGCTGGATAGCCGAACCGGGGTGCCCACGATGGCAGGTTGATTGCATTCATTTGATTTCATGTGGACATTGTCCTGTGCCAACATGCGGCCCGCTGAGGCTAGTAAAGATTCAGTCAACAGCAGCTCTATAGCTCCATATTGATGGAAGTTGGTCGTTTGATGGCTGTTTGGGTTTGCGTTTGTGTCACAATCAATGACAGGTAGGTCATTTTCCGAGGATGCCGCCGGTTGAGCCTCCAGAGGCACCTCAGCATGACTTCTGTTCTTTACATTCACTTCTTCTCGAATCGTACCATAAGAAAGGCAGGATACAAGTCCTGGTGCCGGTGTCAAAGTGGCATTAAATGTAGGTGAATTTATGGCCTGGCAGTCAAAAACGTTATCAGAGCTAGAGGATGAAATTGAAGTACAGGTTCTTTTACGAGACCTGCAGCCACTTACCAGAGATGTTGTCAAATGTTCGACGGGCTCGATCCCTCCGGCGGCCAGAAAACATTGCTGCCGTCGATTGAGCAGTTGCGCTCCTCCGTCTTCACCGCTGGTCTGGGGGTGCACAACGGCCTCAGTCATTTGGAGCCCTGAGGGTCCAGGCTCCAGCCTATCCTTTAAGGACGTAGTTCTTAGTCAGAAGGAGTCGTATGCACCCACAGCCACACTGGCTACACTGGTAACACTCAGCTTCATTCCGCGTCGCTCCGTGACCGGGGCTGAGTATTTAGTAGAAAAGTGGACCTTCCGGGCACAAAGAGGTAGATAGCATGCACAATATGCAGTCCAAGGAACACTGGTAACACTCAGCTTCACTCTGCGTCGCTCCACGACCGGGGCTGAGTATTTAGCAGAAAAGTGGACCTTCCGGGCACAAAGGGGTAGATAGCATGCACAATCTGCAGTCCAAGGAACACTGGTAACACTCAGCTTCATTCCGCATTGAAGTATTTTGACTTCCAAAGTTTTGCACTTGGGATTGTGTTACTTCAACTCCAAATACAAAAATCTGATTTGAAGCACTGTGACCTCTCACGCTGACAACATTCTCCCAGCCACTATCTCCAAAAACATTAAGGTCCTGCCCTTACAGTTCTTCTAAGGCTATTCAAAACCTCCCACAGTGAGTGTCAGTTTTCAGATCTCCTAACATCATGGCTTATATAGACCCACTCTTGAAAATACTCATCATTGACACAGAAGACCTAGCAAACAACTGGGCTGTCTCCCGCCTCCCATTTATCAGCAAAGTCACAGGGAATGTAGTTGCTAACACACTGCTTCCAAGAAAAAGCAACTTTGTCTGCCCTGGGATAAGCAATAAAGGTTCTGCAGCACGAAAACAGCCACCCTCCAGGTGTCAAACAATGCCCTTCAGATTATCGATAAAGGGGACTTAAGCCTGCATGGCCTCCTGTTCTTCATGGCTTTGTTCAGCATGGTTGAGCATCAAACACTACTCGCCATCCTTGCACACTGAATAGGCTTCTCTAGCATCGTACCAAAAGATTAATATCCTACCTATCGAACAGAAACCAAGCATTCCAGATGGGCTCCCACAGGTACCAGCACTTCTCCATCACCTGTGATGTCCCTCAAGGACCATTCTCTCTTCATTCTCATTTAACATACACAGAGCAGTATGCAGCTGATGTTCACTTGTACCTGAATGTCAAGAGCCCAAAAGCTATTGCTCACCTTCATTCCCACCTAGCAAACATTCAAACATGGAAGACAAGTGCACATTTAATTCCTAACCTCACTGAGACCAAAGCCATACTGCTGGGACACATCTCTAAACAGGAACCACTCAAAGATGGCTGGATGAAATTCAACATGGGCTGCAATTCAATGGGGTAACACCCTCCTTGTTGTTCACCTGGCATGGTTCAAAAAGCGGCCCACCATGCCATGGCTCAATTCATCTTGGGCTCTTGAAATGTGGCCCCAACCCCACCCATCTTGCTTGCATTTCACTGGCTCCCCAACCCATCTAGGGTTTAGGTCAAACTACAACTGCTTATAAAAACATTGGGTGACAGACTATCCTCTCAAATAAGCCGGGGAAATGACTCCCTTGCCCAAGCCTATTGGACCTTTCTCCAGGTTTGAGTTACCAGGTGAATGACCCCCTTATGCTGATAATCATAAAACAATATCTCACAACTAGGGGGAAATCACTACCTTCCCCAGGTCTTCTCATCATTAGATTTTGCACTTACCGCACCCAACTCTGAGTGTTGTGAGGTTATGTGACCCTAGCTTCTCTTCTTCTTTAATTGGACCTACTTAGTCCACTTACCTGCGCCAACTCTTGCATTTGCATCACCGTCTGCCAGCCTCTCGTTACTATCTGACCGCCATTGGGCAAAGGAGTCCCGTTGTCCTCTTGACTCCGGGAACGGACTGTTCTTGGCTCAGTCCTGGCCTTCTCCATGTCTACTTCATGCTTCCCATGCTCCGCAGTATCTTGTTCTGGTCTTCCTTCTCCATAGGTGGGGGCTCTCATTAGGTTCTCCTGCATTATACCACCACCAAGGGGACTATCGGGTTGCGGCCTCACCTCTCTGGCCTCATGGGAAAGGGCTCTCCCCTGGGAGAAGTGACAACATCCAGTGATTTGTCACACTTGTTAAATTCTCATCACCAATGTTGTGAACTAGGATGTGTACAGTGCTCCATAGCTCCCAAGCAAGGTTTTTGCTACAATAATATATAATAAACAATGAAGATTTGCTTCAAGCAGTAACACCACTACTGTTCTATCATACCCATTTAGCTTCAAATAAAAGCTCCTGCTCACTAGCTTTAATTAAACTAATACACTATTAACAAACATTTCCATTGGAAAATCCCTCTTCAAAAATATACTGCAGCCCTAGTACTTCTTTTCTTAAATATAAGTAATGAACTGACATTGACGTACAGCCGATCCAACAGCACAGCGAACTAAGCGCTCACCCTTGATAGCTGTATGCAGCTTGCTGTATCATGTTCGAATCCTGGCCCGGTCAGCTTAGCCTTTCATCCTTCTGATGTCAATAAAATGAGTACCACTCTGTGGGATAATAATGTCTTCTGTTATGTGAGACCTATGAGTGTGTAGCGCTATATAAGAAACACATTATTATTGCAACAGTATTTAAAATGGAAAACATTTATTGTCAAACATTTAAGTCCTGGCTGTGAATTGCATTGCTTTGTGTGTATTTTTTATACCAAAACATGTTATTAAAGCTAAAGATGCACCATAATAAAATTGCACTTCATAGTGGCAGATTTGATATTTTTAATGTTCCTTTTAATATGTATTTTACACATATAATGCAATATAACTAATCACAACTAATCACAACCTGATAATATTTTAAATGCAAGTGGTTGTCCTGTTTCACATTACAGTTTTCATTTGTTAGACTTCACCTCGTACAGTGCCAAGATACCGGGCTTCATTCTGACGCTGCCGTTCCGGAAAAAAGGGTGCTGGTTACTTTACTGGCACTGTTGTTTCCGGACAGGCATATTACAGCTCTGCCTGCCGGAGCTGCGGTTCCCAACAGGTCTGACCTTGCTGGGCACAGAGGCCACAGTAGGCAGACAGTTCATGGAAGCACCGGCACTGTTAGCAACGGCGCCGGTGCTTCCGTAGTCCCCACTCCCATAGAGTCCTATGGCACTCTATGAGAATGGAGACTTACAATTTGCCGGCACCTGATTTTCCGGGCTTCCTAGGTTCAGTAAATATTAACGGGTCTGGCGGCAACCCGCCGGTAGCACCAGCACGGTTATTGCCGGATCCGTGAAACGCCCCACTGTCTATATCCTTAAAAATGATTAACTACTAACACAAAGGCACCCATACGTGTCATTGGGCCTCATTACGACCCTGGCGGTAAGGGGTTTACGCCAGCGTTAGCTGCGCCGACCCCTTACCGCCAATTACGAGGTCCCTTAGCGCCATGGAGGTTTTAACACCCGCTTTTGGCGGGTGTTAAAATCCATGGCGCTAAGGGACCATGGAGTTAATTACGCCACCGTAATTTACGGTGGCGTAATTAACGCCTTCCCCACTCCCATTATGCCCTATGGGGCAAAAATGGGAATGGGGAAGGGTAAATGGGGATTGGGGACTTACCGCCCCGCCAAGGTCGGAATGGGGCGGTAAGTCCGCCAACCACCATGGCGTAAACGTAGTTTACGCCATGGTGGTAAAGTCACGGCCCAGGCGGTAACTTACCGCCTGGGTCGTAATGAGGCCCATTGTGTTTAAGCAGCAAAAAGCTGGATTTAATTCTTCTCAGAGAAGTCCTATCATCCAGTAGAATCAATTTCCAATACATCTCTTCGTGAGACATACATCAATGTAATAAGCCAAGCCTCTTAGATATCTATCTATTCAATATCTCACACTTGATTCATCTGAATGATGGGGTGAAAAGCCAACTGCATGTCCTGCCATAGCCTCTGCGTCAGCTTACAGTACCAAACTTATCAATGCCATTAAACCCTACCTGTCCGCTCCCATCTGTCTGACAATAGCCAGAGCGACAATAGGCGCCAAGCTCGATTATTGCAATGCTCTCCTAGCTGGCATCATCTCCAAAAACATTCACAGACTACAAACCACACAAAACAATGCCCTAAGAGACGCTATGGGCATCCCTAGAAGAGACCATATATCCCATGCCAGACAAGCAGCATGGTGGTTACAGGTCAAAGCCTGCATTACTCTAATTCCTCACTATCACACACAGATGCATCAACAACACTGCTCCCACATATCTATCTGAAGCTATATCAAGAACCGCCTCCACGCGCACTACCAGAACTCGGTACACCAACCAGTTACACATGCCACGCATCAAGAGAGCTACAGCTTAGGGCTAGGCTTTTCTTACATTGCGCCAAACTATGGAACTCACTCCCTGCCACCCTCAGAGCTGAAACTTCCATCTCTGTCTTCCTCAATAACCTCAAGACCACTCTCCTTAACTAACACTGCTACCACGTACTCTGTTCCTAACATGTATATTGTAATATAAACACAAATGTAATATAATTAGAATATAATCTTTGTATATATATTGTATCCCTGCTGTACTCACCCTACAAATGTATTACCACTGTACTCAAACTGCCCACTATGTAACTAATGTCGTCTCATATTTTCTGTAACTAAGCATTGCCTTGTAACAAGTGCCTCGATGCCCACAGGCTGTTGTGCGCTATATAAATACTAAAAAAACAAACAAGCTGTGAAGTGCATTCCCATTTCCTTCCAGGCAGGAGTGTGGAGGTGTTGGAACATGGCCAAATCACTGGAGTGAGAGGTATCCATCCTCCTCTCTTAATACTCATCTCTTAATACTCATAGCACTAGATTCTTGCTATAAAGCTCCGACTGAATGGACAACTATGAGTCAAAAACCTAAAAATGGACCACAGACCAGTTCCAAGGTGTCATACACACATATTTGTGAGGGCCAGCTCAGAGATGTGCTGGTATATATTATGTGACCCTCATTGAGACTCTCCTTATAAGGCACCACCATGAAAATGATATACTGATCTCAAAATATGCTATTTCCAGGCTGTGGTTCTTCAAGTCCATATACTATATTGAAAACTTCCCTTTTGCTGGTCAGTGAGAGCATCTGGACGCGGAATCCACATGTGCAAATGAGCTCTGAATGGCAAAGCAAATTAAAAAAAGGCACGGTAGATGTTGTACCCTCAGTGTTTTTAAGGGGTCTTTTCATCCACTTCTGTATTACATAGTATTTACTGTGAATCAAACCATGCAGAAAAAATAGATTTTGGGCATCCTTTTGTATTTGCAAATGCATGACATTAGGTCTATCATCCAACAGCATTAGAGCCCGTAGAATTGGGCTCTAGTGTGGGCTAGGTGACCTTCGTGTTAGAGGCCCTCCCTTTCTGCCCAGGGCCACTAACACGGGCGACTATCACTTACGTCTAATAGAGCCCTCTTGTGAGGGCTTTAATGCTTTAATCAATGTGTCTACTAGTTAGGGCCATACAAATTTAAATCTACAAATTTCCCAAAATAGTCATTTTACCCTGGTGTTTTTTTTTCTTCTTTTTTTGTAAACAAAATTGCTAAATGCTATAGGTTTGGGTCATCTTAAGAAAGAGGCAACATCCAAAGTGAAGGGACCACTCCACTTTCCTACCTCCCTGATACGTTGCACAATAGACCTAGCGACACAGATTTTTTAAGCAATATGTGTGACTTTCATTTCAAAGGCCCAATTACGGAATATAGCGAATGCTGGTCATTTACAAAAAAAGGAATTATGTTTTCCAACCTTGGCCCCTACATGTGTCATCCCCAAAATCCTAGGCATTATTGAGGATGGATATTATATAGCATCATTGAAAGCTTGGCTTGTTTTAGGATTAATTTCAGGGTCACCATCATTCAGGGAGTATTGCCTAATTATCTAGCTTAGAACTTCCCTGGTTAGGCAAAACAAAAGAGGAACTATGGGCAATTTTGAAATGGCTTTCCTCACCTTCCCTGATTATTCCAAATTTAAAAATCCAAATCTAGGCCATGTTATATCCCAAAGAGAGCAATGATTAAGTGCTTAAACAATATTCAAATGTTACCATTGTTCACTAAATTATTTAGAGGAATTTGATGCATATTGTGTATGGTTTAAGTATTCACCAACTAGAGAGGGGTTAATCCATTTGTGACTTGAACGCCCTCCTTGCAGGTTGACTTTTGTAGGATGATCACAAGAGGTTGGGACCGCTTTTGTTCTGATCTCAATGAAAAGGAAATCCATTTTTTGTATTCATCCATGTATGACAGTGGTCGCCACCACGCGTTGTTGCCCAGTCTTAGCTCATGTGGATTTTCTTTTTTCAGACGTATTTTTATTGCCATTTCCAACTGTAACACAATTCTCCCCCTTACCCCCTGCCCTGCCCCCTACCTCCAGCTCCTTACCATAGAAAGAGAGTGTACTTCTAAACAGAGGTCCAGCATCCTATCATTCACCAACATCAAACCGACCTCAGCACCCGTAATCTCTGTAAGCACATGACTGCCCTATTGTCATTTCCGAGAAACGTCAAGACCAAGTCCCAGTCCGCCACAAAACTTTGGAGGCCACCCTGTATTGAGTAAGTCGCTCACTCCAATGCCATAAAAGACCACATCTTGGCCATCCAGTCCTGCTCCGTGGGGACCACCTTGCCCGTCCATTTATGTAGCACTAATAGTAGAGCTGCTATGCTAAGTATCATGTAGGCTTTTCTTTGTGCCTTTGACAACAGTACCTCAATGGCATCGCACATCTGCAACATCGCCTTCTCAAAGCCCCTATGAATCTGCTGGCCTAAGATCCCCTTCATAGCTGCATCAACCGAGGCATGGAAAACTAGTAACTATGCCCTTGGACTCCCACCAAACCTGTTTCCAGGTCCCCACTGCCACATATCCCCTACAACATTTGTCTGATACACCCGGGTACCATTTATGTAGCTTTTCCAGTGTAAAATGTCATTGAACCATTATTTTGATCCACATTTCCTGGATCTGAATTGCTCCTGTTAATTTGGGTATACTCTCCTACAGCTGGACCCATTGATCTTCGGGGAAAGTGTGCCCCAAGGTTACCTCCCATTGTTTCATGTGTAGGCAGTCCGGGTGTCAGAGAAGAGAGGCTATCATATGTTTATCATATGGTCATCATATGTTTATCCCTGGAGTTTGTTGTCACATACCTTTCAAAGGGGATACATTCCCTAACCGCTGCCTCATTAATACCTGGGTTCATTAACCAATGTCTCAGCTGTGAATAGGATAATCTCTCCCCTTTCCCTAAACCAAAGTGTTGTTTGCATTCTATAAATATTTTGATCTCCCAGCTCCCCTCTATGTGTCTCAATTTGCCACAGCCTGCCTCCTCCCACCTGACAAATGCTCCCTTCCTTGCCCAAACTACACATTCCAAAAAAGAGGAGTAAAGGGGGAAAGAAAAGTTGTCAGCCCCACCACGTGGATCAGAGAGTCCCACGCTATTCCCACTAAGGCTGTCTTCCTGCTTAAATACATGTACCTGGGCCTGTCTGACGGTGCACACTTAAGAACCTTCTCCTCGCCCTCACACCACCGCTCTGAACTTCCTTCATCAGATCTTGTCTTGGTGTCCTCAAACTACTCCTGGACCACCCTACCCTGAGCCACCAGGTAATAGAGCAAGAAATGTGGGCACCCCAAGATGACCCATATGCATAAGGGCCCAGAGCACCTCCATCAAGACCCTCAGTTTTCTTTTACTCCAAATGAAGGAACGCACCTGTTTCCCCAGGGCTCTTAAAGACTTTTTGCGGAACTGGTAGAGGAAGGGCCTAGAAGTAGTACAAGATCTTGGGAAGAATCACCATTTTAAGAGAATTGACACTCCCCAGCCATGATATAGATAGCGTTGCCCACTCCTTCAACATGCTACTCACCAATTCCAGCAGGGGGTCATAGTTGGCCTGATATAGACAGTTCAGGGATCCAGTAATGTGAATCCCCAAGTATTTAATGCTTTTATCAGCCCGTATATAGGGACCCAGTGTTCGCAACCCCTGAAGCTGAAGTTCCAAAAAAGTCAAATTTAGCACCTTGATTTGTCTCAGATGCTTGATGGAATTACCAGTAATGAACTCAGACCCAAATAACCAGACAGGCTCAAAGAATATAACAATGTACTACTTTATCACCAGCTCAAATAAAGCTGGGCAATCAGGCGTACAACAAACTGTAGTCCACAAACTCACACTTAGCTTTCGATTATACAGAGACTTTATAACTCAATATGCGTCATCTATGACATCATCCTACGTGGCAAATTGTAAAACCTATGGAAGGGAGGGATTGGTTAAGGGAACATTTATACCTACATATCATATAAGTGTTAATAATATCATGGGATGCCCCTAATCTAGTAGGCACACTTTGAACCAGCTCTAAATACATATAATACAGATTATAGCAGATTAACAGCAGCAGATTGGCCTGTCAACATTGTATAGCATGTTTCTACATAGACCCTCTGATTGGTTGGCATTCTCTCCCAACCATGGACTTTCGGCTCGTTAGCAGCACATAGGCAAAACTAAACTCAGGTGCAGAGAGCAAGGTCAGACTACTCCAGACTTGCCCAATTGCTCCATCCTCTCTCATCAGTCAAGCCCTAGACCAAGGCTTCTTCTTTATATTTGACGTTGAAGCCTGTTCTCTGTTCTGGGACTTTCAGACTTTCAGGGGAGTGTAGGTACAGCATTATCTTCATCTAGATCTTGACAAATAGCCCTTGTTTTTGACTTCTAAATCACATGTGAGGAGGCCACGATTTTTTCCATTTCGACCTTTTATTTACTGCTATTTGATTCAATTAAGATGGGTATCATTTCTCCTCTCAACCTCTGGAGACTTGGTTGCTCTTCCACACAGAAGCTTTTCACATCTTTGATTATCCAATGCTTGGCCCTTGTAGATGTTTACTTCTTTGATTAAGCTAAGAGTAATACATTTTATGTACCTGACTTATCCTCTTGACTCCCTTTGTGCCTTGCAATTATTCCTTGATGTGGCATCCTTGATCCCAAGCCAATAGACTCTTCTTTATTCCGCACATGAAGCTGGCTTTCCAGTGTCTCATGACTCTGCAGCCCTGATCTGGCTCTGAGGTAGCTTGATTGGTTTCAACACAAGTCCGGCGTCCATCTTTTTCTCGTGGCTGCTTCAGTCACGCTATATTTTCTTCTGAAGCAACCCTCTATGTGTCTCATCTACCTTGTGTTTCTGCATATGTACATTCACTTCATCTCTAGTCATTCTTTAGTGCATATGATTTCTTCTTATTCAATTACATGGTTCTCTTGTTACCTCAGTTATATCTTCATTCTATAAGTATTTGCATATCGTTTCAGTGTGTCTTCATGTCTTTCCTTCATGTCTTTCCTTCATGATATCACTCTGCCGTCGTCCGATTTCACTAATAGCTCTTCGATGTCCAATGGTGTGTGCAGACATCCTTCCACTCTTTCAGTTTGAGGGCACATTTCATACGGATGTCTGAGTGCATATCATCTCTCATACATTCAATGCAGTAGTGGGACAATACCTGGTGTCCCACATAGGGCTCTTCGCCTGCTTTTCTAATATGATGGAGGTGAGTGTTAGCAGCCCGCTCCTGGTTCACCGGAGTGGGTCCCGCCAGATGCCAGGACCACCTGCCATACATGAATTAACTGCATGCATGCAGTGAAAGGACTACAGGGGGCACCCTGCATATTCCGGATCACCGGAGCATAACACTACGGCTGGGGCACCCAGCTAACCAACGCCTCGGCTATGGGGCACCCAGGCCAAGGCTGGTGGACTGACCATGATCACATGCCATAACAATTCCAGCGGGACAGTGTTGCCCAGCAGGGGCACCGTTCGGATGCCGGCCATGTGGGTGGACCCTTGGCATGCTGCGTGGCACCAGCATGGTGCCTGCAAATCACAAAGCAGGAGTCAGCTTTTGTTCGACTGATGACTCCCAGGAGGGGTGACATGGAAAACTGCTGGGGCGGGAGCAAGGGATGACATGTCTATCTGCTCCTCTGCAGATTTGTGAACATTAATCTTCAGGCCAGCCATGGAGCCACTGGAGTTCCCTAGTGATCACCGGTAATGTTGTCACCAGACTGAAGATCACAAGGAACATGTCACCCCCAAAGGCCTTCACCTTATGTTCCACCCCCCCCCAAAGCTAATGCCTTTGACATCCTGTGTCACCCGCAGGCATGCCAGCAAGGGTTTCAAATGGATTGCATAAAGAAGCGGTGAAAGTGGACACCCCTGCTTGGTACCCCAGAGCACCCGAATCCCCTGGGGTAGGTGGCCATTCATTGCTAGGGTCAGGGAGGGGTACTGGTAATTGGCGCTGACAGCCCACAGGAATTTGGACCCAAACCTCATAACCGCTTACACTGATGGACTAATGGTTCCCAAAGTGAAAAGATCCAAAACCAGAGGCTCCAGCTTCCTAGGCCTTGCAGCCAAGCTCTGGAACCACCTCCCACCTTCCTTGAGGACAGAGAAATTCTACTGGATTTTCTGCAAAGCAATAAAAACACCGCTTTTTACTTAAATCTGATTCCCCCCTCATGCCTCATGCCAGGTACGTTCTCCTGCCCCACCGACCCTACTGCTTGTTTTGTAGGATAATTGCCATTTTGTTTTAAACCTACCTATTATTTTGTATGTCTTATATGCTAACTGCCATTTGGTTATAGCTATGTTACCTTGTACTTGTATATAACTATGCCTGTATCACACTAGCCTCACTAGTACTTTGTTCCTGCAACAGCACCTCAATGCTTACGGGTTGCATGCACACTATACAAATGAAATGAATGAATAAATAAATCATCTCTAGCATTTAAAAGAGAAAGGACCACTCAACATGGTCAAATGCCTTTTCAGTGGTTAAGGCCAGCAGCATGACAGGGGTCCTAGTTATGTTGACCTTCTCAATGAGGTGGCAGACTCATTGCGTGTTGCCAAATGTTTGCCGGTGGCAGAAAAAGATAGACTGTTCTGGATGGATTTGCTTGGGGAGTAGTTTTTGTAAACAGGTTGCCAAAATATCAGTGTATAATTTGGCATCAATATTAATTAAGGCAAGGGGCGGTATGATCTGCACAGCATGATGTCCTCATTTGCCCTTTGAAGGAGCACTACCTTTGCTTCCTCCATCATGGGGGTAATACTCCCCGAGCTCACAAATGAGTTGAACAGTGCAACTAATATTAGGATCAGTGTTTCTTTAAACATTTTATACAAACTCCCTGGGAAACTATCTGGCTCGGGTGCCTTATTTCTGGGCAGGGAAATAATTGTGGCCCTCACCTCCTCAGGGTAATATCCTCCTCTAGTTCCACCCTTTCCACCAAGGTCATTTTTTGCAGGGGACATTGAGAGAGATATGGGCCTCCCCCAGGGGAGTCTCATGTGTACAATGCTGCTATAATATCCCTTGTGGAAGAGCTTACCCCTCCTTGCACAGTTTTCATTTTCAGGATCGTCCTGGATGCCTCTTTCTTCCTAATCTAGTTGGCCTTGACGTACAATATTTGTTGCTGTTATAAGAGTGATATCTCTGTTCTCCACTGCTGTAGAACCTACAAATATCCCTTTAACTATCTAAATTCCTTTCTGAGCTTTTCCTATTTCCCAAATTCACCTCCATCCTTGCAATTACCTGTTGGAGTTGAGTTTTCAACTCTACTTGCACATTCCTTAGTTCGTCTCTCTGAGCTTTCATAGCAATCAGCTTCCCCCTAAGTGTAGCTTTGAACACATCCCAAACAACATGATACTGTACAGTGTGGGTCGTATTGGTTTTGAAGAAACCCCCAATTTTGGCTCTTAGGTCCTCGCATATTACTCTATCCCTATGAAGGTGCTCGGGAAACCTCAATTTACAAAGTCCAGCACCCACTCTCTCCTGGTGAAGGGTAACAGTAATAGACGCATGGTCTGACAGCGCTATCACCCCCAGGTCCACCTCCTGCACCCAACCGAACAAGGAGTCTGAATCCCAGATATAATCAAATCTAGAAAAGGGCCTGTGGACATGGGAATAAAATATGTTTCTGTTGTCAGTCCCTCGTATCTCTCTCCAGCAATCTACCAAAGCTAACTGGGTGATGCGGTCCCTCAACATCTTGGATGGGGACACTGATTCAGGTACACCTTTGCACTCCTGTACTGAGACAAGTCCCATGCCATGTTGAGATCCCCGATAATAATACCAAGTTGAAATCCCCCATAAGAATAAGCTTCCCCTTTGCAACCCCTCAATCTTAGCAAGTACTGCCCGCAAAAAAACATCCTGGCACGTGTTGGGTTCATATATCGACAATAAATAGTATGAGCCCCATTCCCATTGGAAGTCCACCTAGAAGTACCTGCCAGCTGAGTCCCCCTCTGTGGACACCATGTACAGACCCGGCAGCTCTCGTAGTGGGGACCTTCTAAGTTTTACATGGGTTTCTTGCAATGCCACCACATCTGTTTTCTTCCTATTCAGAAATTGCTTTAGCTTCTTTCTTTTGATCAGGGAATTAAGCCCACTGACGTTTAGTTGATTAGGTTGAACAACAATCTATCAGCCATGTCCCCATTGTGTCTAGGTCAGCTTTTAAGCTGGATGTCCGCTCCCCCTCCCCACAATCCCTCGCTGCTCTCTTCTCCCTCCTTCCTCCCCTCCCTCGCTCCCCTCCAGTCAGTCTCAACCATCATACTGATACCCCAGGCATCAGGCCATTTGAATAGAGCCTACTCACCAACCCATATAATGAAACCAAGACAATAGCCACTCCCTCCCCTGCCCCACATGAGCCTACTACTAGTCCCCTCCGGCAGCCCCCTCTTCTTACGAGTGACATTGCGCTTGTTCTGGCTTCATTGAACAGCCTATGAAATATACTCAAGGGATCCCCATCGGAGCAACCTAAATTTCCGACCACTTGTCAGGACCACTTGGATCCCTCTTCTTGTGGACTTTCTCCATGACCACCAACCACTCCCACAACTTTGGCTTGATCGGCTCCTTTGCAGCTCTCTGCAAGGCCATCTCATCCTGCATCTGCAGAATCCTCATACCTTCCTCACATGTGGTTACCTGGTGTTGCCTTCCCTCTCAGGAGAACAGGGGGCCAAACAGGAAAGTCCACTTGTTTTTCAGCTGTGCCTTCGCAAGTACCCTGACCATTGGGCGCATCAATCATTGTTTCACTAGAGTAGGCTGTGACACGTCTTGATACAGCTGAATTTCAAACCCATTAATCTTGATAGGCCCCACCCTCCAGGAGGCCAGTAGAATCTGCTCCTTTTGCGTTTAGTGCTGAAGCGCCAAAACTAAATCGTACTGCCTTACCCCCAGCTCTACCCTCTTAGGCCCTACCTAATGTAGCCGATTGAGCTTTTGAGGAGGTCCATGAAAACCTTTTGAGCTGTCTCCCTTAAGTTGTTCTCAGTCACTCCTGCCAACAGCCCTTTTATGTGTATATTGGATCTCCTCAAGTGGTTTTTCAAGCCCTCACTCTGGTTTGCTAGGATTGTGTGATCCTTGCTTATTGCTCTTCCTTGTATCCTCGGTTACTTCTTGTAGGACATTCTCAGCAGTGTCTGTCTTCTCCTCCAAAGCTGCAAGATCACTTTTTACCTCCTGCAAAGATTGAGATAGTTCCACCCTTATGATACTCAGCGGTGTCTGGAGTGTCTACGTAATCTTCTCACTAAATTCCTGGAGACGTTGCTTGTGTGCTTTCCCCGCTGCTCACTTAGAATCAATGCACCACCTTCGGAGGGCCCTCCAGGTCCATTGTACTGCCCCACTCCACTCCCTTATAACTTAGGCGACTCTCCTGTCAGATTGCTACCCCACTCTGAGGCCACAACGTTCACCCCATGCCCCTGGTGGCTGTGTCAAAGGCCCCTTCACCACACCAGGGGGTCACATCTGAGTCCTAATCACGTCTTCGTGTAAGTCTGGGGGCCCCCGGTGCTCACGTGGTCCTGATAACTGCCCCAGTACTCCTAACTTGCTGGTTTGCTGAAAAGGCCCCCCACCTTCCTGGGAACCTGGGGGGGCACTTTTCAAATATACCCTTCTTTGGGGCCAGTGGGATGATTCCAAAACCAGGCTTGGATTGAGAACGGGCCACTGCAACACTGTCCCCACTGGAAATGGGAGACCGGTGTTAGTACTCGGGACCACAGCCCTGCTTAGGTGGCGGGATCCCACTGCTCCAGATTGGTGAACAGTTGCTCTCTTGCTGTAGGATCCTGTTTCTCCTGTTGATGTTTGAATTTCCCGCCAGGGGAGGGTTCTTTAATCACTGCTTTACTGTACTAGGCCCCCGGGGGATGAGAATTCTGCACTTACAGTGCTCTTGGTCCAGCAGCCAAATTCAACTCTTGTGGATTTTAATATTATTGGCAAAACACAAGAGGTGATGGCTGGAAGGTTTAGAATCAATCTTAACCAATGGCATTGCTCTGGGGAACCCTTCAAACCATCGTTCTTTGCCTGCCAAGCCATTACAGAAGGGGAAAGACCATATGCAAATCAGACTTGGTCCCATCCCAAAAGGGGCAGTCCAGCCCGAATTGCTAAGTCCCATCCCTTCTGCATGAGCCCACAAGCATCCCCAAGCATCTTTGAGCCTTGTTGGGCCTCATCAGTAAGGAGTAGCTTTTTTTTTTTAATACTATTTACGGGCTTTCATGTTCTCACATCTTACTTTGGACATTTCAACAATTGTTATATTTGACTAGTGCCCTGAGAATAAGAGGACACTAGTGTAGCTTATAATACTTAAATTCCTCTAGTTGATGTACAATTGATGCTAAATTTTAATAATTGTACTTATGTACATTTCCTTGTAGTTCATGAGATTCATTTTAATGTTTGTACTTTGTTGGTTTTTAACGACTATAGTGATGACCAATATGATGATGATATTAGTACCATGCTTGTATACATTCTGGGATGTACTCTTTCCGAGTTGCATGTATCTGGCAATGTGTTCAAAGATCCTAGAGACACACTCACTAGGAAGCAGAGAACAATCGGCAAAGTTTAGAATTGGCAGCAGGTCATGGTGAAACAAATACAATGGTGGCAAACTTTTTCTGTCTGGTCATGTTGATTTTTCCTTGTTCTTATGCTTAAAGTAAGTCAAGTTTCAAGAAATGAACACAATGGGTTTCTGCAAAGGCACACTCTTTTAGTTGTTCAGCATTCAGTTGCACTGTTTGAATGAGGATGAAGCTATTGGTGCAGACAACACCTAAATTACAGTTCAGTTCAGCTCCAAGGTTTCTTAGCACAAGACAAACATTCTGCTCTCAGCAGTCACAACATGTTTACACAGTACACAGTTCATCTTTCCTCAGCTTGAGCCGAAAATGTAGTTCAATATGAGACAGAAAACAGGAGCTTAATTAAAATGGCAGATGTTTCAAAAATGGCGGCGTAGCCGGCTTTGATTCAGGTTTATCCAGACAAAGTTTTTCAGTGCAATGTGAATGAGCTTAGGGCAATGTTCATTATCAGGCGGTATTATGCAAAATATGGTGTTATAAACCCTGCTTTTGGCCTAAGCCAAGAGCATTTCTCAAACATTTTCACTATATAAAGACCATGTGTCATTGTCAGAGCAACCTGGGTCACTGGTTTCAGAAATATAAATCGCCATTAATTCCTTAATGGTAATTTCCTGCATTACTAAGACATTGGTAGCTCTTTCAGGCACATGTATCTTAGGTCCTAGTGTACCTATTACTTGTTCGCAACTCCTTCCTATCATTGAACAAATGACAGGCGGACATTGTATACAACAAAAGCAGAACAGTATAATGCCAGGGATTTTCATGAGAACTGCAAAGATTTACCAACCCCAAGATCACAACAATGTCCAGAACCATGTGCTAATAACCCAGTTTCCTTCTGGGACATGGACTTCAGTACTTAAGGTATGTAAATTCTGAATAACCTTAAATATGGTAGGGGAGGAATCGGGTACAAAAACACAACATGCAGATCCTACCATTTTGCATACCCCACCACGCTCAGCTAGAAAGATGTCTAACACCATCCTATTTTGGAGGGCTACTACTCTAATTGCTTGTTGCTCTAGCGTCATGTTATACAAAATATCTGTGGTCCTATTGATGGTTTTCTCCAAAACCCTTGCTAATCCTCTGATATCCTCGAGTTTGTTATCGGTCCCCAGAATGGCACAAAGGATTTGGCAACATCACCATTCTCATCCTGCCTGGGACACACTTTAGAGACTTCAGTGGTGGTGGCAACATGTACTCCTGGCAACAATATACCCAAGTAACAAATACCTTCCCACTCTCTGGGTAACCACGGGTAGGCTTCATTGCCACAAACAAAGTAAACCGGGTCTCCTTCACACAACGGTCTATCGTCACCGGTTAGATTTGTGATGCTAGTACAACCCTCGAATGTACTCATTGGTTGAGAACCTTCTCTTTGTATGCAGACTGGGACAGAGTTTGGACTATATTTGATAGTATAGGAAGGAGGCATGGCATCCCTATTGCCTATGGGAGCCATCTTGAAGGAAATCAATGATTGAAAAGGTCTAGAGAGTCTATCAGAAGGCCTAATAGAAACAACATTGGGCTTGCTCCTATTTTCAAAGAAAGACCATCATACAGGTGTTAAGACTTGTTTCTCAAATTCATTAAGATTAGTCTGGTCAAAATTCCCAGTGAAACTATTGTTTCAACAGCCAAAGAATAATGCTCTGAGTGAGGCATAACAGGCAGTGGTTAAAGGAAGAGGATATATATATCACCCCAGTGCCTTTTCCCCATGTTGCGGCAAATGTAAACACACCCAGCAATCCGTCTTATTCAGAATCGCATAGGTAGGACTCAATCATTTAAAGAGTGTTATTATGATAGCCATTTCTATGTTGGAAGTCTCGCAAAGGAAGAGTGTGCAAATATAGAGACACATTGTAGACATTTGCAGCAGCCATCAGAATATCAAGCGGATGTACACTTTCGAGATACCAAAATCCAAATTTAAATACGACTACTAAACAAACTGCTATTGTAACCAGCAAACATTGGGTCCTCAGGGACCATGACCCTTGATGGGTAGATTCATCATTAAACAAGTGATCAGTGTCTTTTTCAGTATGAGTGGCTTTCAAAGTGGGCATTGTTTCTCAGAGTCTATTTAGTAGCCTCTCAGTTAGGCTTTTTTTTACAGTTCATCCGATGGTGGCTCCTGACCATTTGGCCAATGCTGATTGGATGTAACTTTGCCGGTCCCTACCTCATATTTAATGCAGCAGAGGAATGATGAGGGACTGGCTCAACTATGGTTTCTTGTGGGTTTCTTGTGGGCACAGCTTTTGCTGTACATTAAGTTTGATTCCGTGGTCGCAGATCGTTCCTTGAGACTCTGGGTACGGTGTGATCCACGAACAAAGTGTCGTTGTTTCCTAATGACAATGAGGAAGGAGAAGCAAGATCGCTCGATGGTGGAAAAGAATTCGAAGAAGAAGCAACAACCTCCCCGGACCCTGCGGACTCAGGAAGGATATCTGCTACACTTTCAGTATTGGTTAGAGCGGGCGCATTGTGAACATCAGGATAAACAATTCCCTTCTCCTCTCCTTTTTCGTAGGGCAGAGGAAAAGGAATTCTTTTTATATGCATCACATAGATCCATTTCTTCTTGCCTGCCACTCGTACAGCGGTCTGTGTGGCCAAAAGGACTTGGTGAGGTCCCTTCCAGTGAGGTGCATGACAGGAGGCTCTTTCAAAGTTCTTCATCAAGAACCACTGGTCAGGTCGGAGTCAGTGACCTGGACCCTCTTATTTTACTGGGAGGGCTTCTCACACCTGTTGATGAATCAAATTAAAGTTTTGAGTTAACTTGTCACAGTAATCCGAAAGAAGCAAATGCTCAACATTTTTCAGCAGTTTTGGTTTTGGTATCTTCCATACATTGGCTGGTCTTCATAGTGGGAGAGCCCTGTCTGAGATTATGCAGTCATCCTCATTGATAAAAAGGCTATTGGTAGAGCGTCAGGCCACTTCAAATTACTATGCGCACAGATCTTGCCGATCTTGTTCTTCAGTATGCCTTTATAGCGTTGTATAAGTCCGGCACTCAAAG
The DNA here is from genome assembly GCF_040938575.1 of Ambystoma mexicanum. Taxonomy (NCBI): domain Eukaryota; kingdom Metazoa; phylum Chordata; class Amphibia; order Caudata; family Ambystomatidae; genus Ambystoma; species Ambystoma mexicanum. The sequence continues at coordinate 583,608,533 of NC_090940.1, forward strand.
CGTGCCTGACCGAATGGAACAGTTTATCGATCTGTAAAACTGCGCATACTTGCAGGATGACAGCAGCGATAAAATGTGGTCCATTGTCTGACTAAATGACTCTCAGAAAACCAAACCTAGGAAAATATTCCTTCAGCATGGTTTTCGCCGTTGACATTGCTGTGGCATCTTTTAGTGGAAAAGCTTCAACCCATGTACTGAAGGCGCAAATGACTACCAGAACATATTTATAGTTCTGACAACGCTGCATTTCAATATAATCAAAATGTATAACCTCAAAAGGCATAGAGGGGGGACCAAAACTGCCCTTTGGTGTTGGTGTTACTTTTCCAGTATTATGTTGCAAACATATCATGCAACTTTGGACAAAACGTGCAGCAGTGTTTGAAATATTAACATTAAACCAGACAGGTTCTAATAGTTTTCATATCTTCTTGGCACATATTTGAGTTGGACCATGAGCCATAGTAACCATAGTGGTGACATAAGCACTGGGCAGCATCCATCTTTGTTTTTCAGTGTCTACCCAATAACCCTCATCATCCAAACCCGCTGGACCCTCAGCCCACTGTTTAATTTCATCTGGAGTAGCGTCAGCCTGAATTTCTTTTATACAATCAATTCCTTCATCTATAATACAAATATTAGTGACCTCTTTTGTTGGGTCCAACACATACATTCTTGAGTGTAAATCAGTGGCAGTCTGTTTGGCTATTCTGTCAGCAAAAGTGTTTCCTTTTCCTATATTGTCCATCACCTTCTGATGCGCAGCGCACTCATTATTGCTAACCGCGTAGGAAGTGCAAGTGCTGAAAGTAACCAAACTATTAAAGTGCCATGCTGAATCTTTTTTCCATGTGAGGTCAAGAACCCTCTCTCAGCTCATAGTCATCCAAAGTTGTGCACTACTCCGAAGGCATATTGGCTGTCTGTGAATATATTTACACTAAGCCCTTCAGACATTTCACAAGCTCTAGTCAACACAATAATCTCTTCTGCCTGCGCAGAGTTATGCAGAATTCGTTTGGTTTCCACAATAGTGCATAAAGTGGGGATTGCATAAGCAGCAGTGGATGTACCATCCATGAGTTTAAAGCAGGAGCCATCACAAAACAGCTCCCCTTGTACATTCTTGAGAGTTGTATGACTCAAATCAATTCTGCCCTTAGTTACTTGTTCTGTGGTATAGAGGCAATCATGTGACGTCTTGTCACTATAATCAGTTCCTTGCAGAAGAGGCAATAGCCAGATTTAATTAGCAACATCTTGTAATTTGGGTATGCAGCGGAAATAGATTCAGCTCGTACCTTGTTAGTCGTGCTGATGTGAGATGTTGTGTCTGTGTTCTGTTTAATAGAACATCTATGGAATAAGGTACCATCACGGTTAAAGAGTGACCTAAATCCATACACTCACATTGCTTCACGGATGCAGCAGCAGCAGCTACAGCTCTCAAACATCTTGACAAAGAGCGTGCAACAGTTTCTAACGTGGAGGAAAAATAACTCCACAGTCTATTCTTGCCCCCATGTTCTTGCCCCCACGTCAAAACAGTCAAAGCGCATCCATCACATTCATGCACATACAACACAACGGCCTTTTTGTAATTTGGTGGGCCCAAAACTGGCGCTGAACGCAGCCTTGAGCAGATCAAAAGATTTCTGGCAATCCATGTTCCACAGTAAAGGCAAAGAAATGCCCTTCTTTGTCAGTGCCAACACATGTTCTATCATTAATGGAACATTTGGGATCCACTGTCTACAGTATGAAGCCATGCCTATTAAATCTCTGACCTCTTTCTGTGTATTTGGGATAGACATGCTAGAGATGCTTTGTATCCATCCAGGTATCAATCTTCTTCCCTCCTTCGACAGGAGGTAGCCTAAATTGGTGACCTCCTGTTAACAATATTGAAACTTCTTCAATAAGGCCTTATGCCCATGTTCTGCTACACAAATAAGCAGTAACACGGTGCCTTCCTTGCAAGCAACTTCAGAATCTGCAGCTTGAAGCAATTTGTCTACGTACTGCAACAACATGCAAGTAGAAGGTAACACAAGGGTATCAAGCTGTTCTTTCATTGCTCTACTGTAGATGATTGGACTCTCAGTGTACCCTTATGGCACACACGTGAATGTAAACGAGCGTCCCACTAGGGTGAACGCGAACAAATTTCTAATCTCAACATGTACAGGAATACTGAAGAAAGCATTTTTCAAATCCACAACACTAAAATGTGTAGCCGTAGCTGGAATCATGATCAATATTGTAGTAACATCAGGTACAATCGGAAACTGTGCAGCAACCTTAATAATGGCACACAAGTCAATAATAAACCGAAAAGGAATTGCATTATCCCCTTTTTTATAAACCGGTAGAATCAGACTATTACACGCACTCCCTGCAATTTGCCCAATCACAACAAAGTGTACACAATCAGGAATAACACTTTTCAAAGCCTGTTCTCCTTCAACCAAAATCTTATACAGTGGAATATGTGGCAATTTACCACCTGGTTTCAACACAATTTTAACTGGTTCAATTTGTAAAATACCAACGCCATTATCATTAACTCCCCATAGACATGTCGGAACTCTATTCAATTCAGGCTGCAATGGTCTAGGCCAAAATTGTGGAGCAGAAATTTGTTGAGGTGAAATCGTTAAATGCACTCCATCCGGAGAACAGTAAATTACAGCATTAAATTATTTAAATAAAGTTTTCGCCACAATTTGTCGTCAAAAGAAATGGACATGAATCAGTGAATGGCCCCATTGAAATCAGTACCGGCCGAGAGACCGGACTAACCACTGGCTTTCCAGAAAACCCTACAGAAATGTTGCTCTGCCCTGACAGTGGAATATCTGGAACCTGTGAATGATCAATAGAACACTCTGTGCTTCTGTATCTATCAAAAATAGATGCTCCCTATTCCCCACCTTTATTTCAACGTAGTACCCTTTCTGATCGACGGGAATAGGTATTGGTTCCAGAATCTGCTTCGGGCTGACCTAACGGAACAGTATAACCTAAAATGCAAGATCCTCAAAAAATAGACAGTTGAAGGATTGCCGAAAATGTTCCCACTAATAACAATGTGTTTCTGATTATCCTGTAACGGTGCCTGTTGATTCTGTACAAACTGACTTCTACCAGGACCCCCTATCCCAGGACGGCCTCTGGATCATCTACCCATGGCACCATATGTGTGTTATTCGCTCTAATGAATGTAAGACAGAATGAATCTAAGACAGATTCAATTTCTTTATAAAATCCCGTTGGATTCTTCCTAATATCTGGAATTGTTTGTCTAATGGTATTCACTTCCTGTCTAGAAAATGGGACATGAACAAACCGAGAAACATAATGTGCTTTGACAGTAGTAGAATGGGTTCCTGCTATGGCATTAGCTGGAATTTCTATTTTTGGAACAAACGTCAGAGCAACCTCCCTCATCGGCAATTGTAAAGTAGGCAAATATGAACGTTTATTAAGCAACAAGGCTAAATCAAGTGACAAAGTAGCTAAAGCAGTATCTGTCGAAAATGCTCTCTTGTAAATTACCATCAAATCTGTGGGACAACAAACCTTTTTCTTCATAAACTCATCTTGTAGATACTCTACCATCAGCTGTAACACTTTCCTTTGCATTGCCGGAGCATACTGACTAAACATGTCATAAACTTCAGTGGGAGAAATGGAAACATCGAAAATCCATTTAAGAGTGTCTCTTGTGCAAATGTGCATTTTTCTCACTCATTGATTTCAATGGAGGAAGAAATTGCTTCTGCACATATGAGGCTTCCCGTCCATTACCATCCATTTCATCTTTCTGTAACTGATCTAGCTTCCTCTTGAACTCAAATACCTTCTCAACATGCTCATGTACTTTCTCTGCAGTGTCCCTTGAGTGGGCTAGGACATTTAAATCCCTCAACCCCTCTGGGACATTCATGTCCGTCAAATCACTCCATATCGCAGCTAAATGCGTTCCCATCCCTTCTACCAAAATAGTCTGTTCAGGAATACTTCCTTGGACAGAAATAGCAACTAAAACAGCCGATTCATCGCCTTCCTCTATGTACTTTTTAGCCCACGTATACAATTCTCTTTTTCTAGCTTTGGATACTGTACCATGATTCACTATTCTTGGATCAACTCCTGCCCCTTCAAATACTACAAGTGGAGCAGAACCACTCGGTAAGGAATCAATAGATAACTGAGGCAATACTACTGGAGGTGCAGGCAAATCTATGGGGACGTCAACTGTCGGTAAAAGTGGAAGTGGCGGAGGAGGAACGACAACAGGAAGAGGAACAACAGTGGGAAGAGGAACAAACGCGGGAGGAGTACGAACTATAATTTGAGGAGGCAAAACAACGAGAGGAGGTACATAGGGAGGAGGTTCAGTTGCAACAGTTCTACGTTCATTCAACAATTTGTTAATTAGTTCATCTGATGCATGAAAATCCTGAGACGGATATATCTTTTGCACATCCAGTGAGAAAGCTCTTTCCATGGTTGTATACAAATTGACCGAGTTACAATTGTCCGAATGACAATTGACCTTTTGCACAATTGACTGAATTTTAAAGGTCAATTAGTACATATATGTGGGGGGAAACGCCCCACAACCCCCCACCCAATGCAAAACCCCTGCAACCCCCCACCCAAACCCCTTGTATTATTTATAATACTAAACCAACCCACTATATATATAAAAAAAAATAAAAGGTCAATTGTGCAAAAGGTCAATTAGGACCATTAAAATTCAACCAATTAGGTCATTCGGTTAATTGTATTCGGTCAATTTGGGTAATACCCTTTCCATACTTCTAATAGATTCTGACTGTTTCTGGTGATCATGCAATAGTGCTTTTTCAGTATTTGTCATGTGTATACGTGCATGCTTTTCTTTACTCTTAAATTGCTGCATAGCTTCCTTTCTCCAATCTTTAATTGCATCAAATGCTGCAGGCTTAGCCTTTTCCTTCAACAATATAGATTCTATATACTCTAGGCGGGCAATTTCAAAACTGCCATAGACTGGCCACTGAAGTTCGGAAACATGTCTAGGATGTCTGTGCCAAATATCATTAAATAGGATATTACATAGGTCGTACTTACAGTACATTAAACAAGCCGGCAACCCAACGGGTGGCAGTGATTGGCCTCATCCCAAAGATTGTCTATCTCTGTGGAATAATAGCCTGAAACAGGATGACAATTTCCTAGGCATGTCAGATTATTGGTGTTACCTGGCATTCTTTGTATCTGCAAAAACAAAACTGCAACCAATATCAGGATTCTTAGGAATCGGGCACGACTCACCTGATTTCTAATAAAGGGATCCGATCGGATTTCAACGGATCTTCATGGCTGGTGATTTCGGAAAAAAATACCTGCCTCGATATGGGGACCCTCGTCAAGATGTCCTCTTGAACCGCTTGCTCACTGTCCAGGGATCGGATTGTGCAGTACTGCTGAGGTGTCACGTCTCTTGCAAGGGGGCCCCTCCACTCTCTGATCCCAGTCCAGTAGCCACGTCTCCAGTTCAGTGAGGTGACATCAATCTTGATGGTCCCTATTCGGGCACCATCCGAAAGACCAAAAGAAATATCGAGGCTTAGTACCACCAAAATGAAATACAAGAGTTCAGAGATACATGTATATTTTATTCCTATTCAGATACAGATAGCTATCTGGCACCCAACACCTCACAGTGTGTACTCTCTTCAAATTAAATATTCGCTAGGGTTCAGGCACAGGTTACATAACAAAGACAGCAATATTGTTTCTAAACACTTAACATGTTTTTCCTATACATCAAATACAATGGTGACAAACTTTGTTCTGTCTGGTCATGTTGATTTTTCCTTGGTCTTAAGCTTAAAGTAAGTCCAGTTTCAAGAAACAAACACAATGGGTTTCTGCAAAGGCACACGGTTTTAGTTGCTCAGCATTCAGTATCTGGATGTAGCCTCTGCAATGATCTATACCAGGGTAGACCAACTCCATGCCTCGAGGGCTGGATCCATGTTGGACTTTCTGGATACCTCTCATTAATATTCATGAGCTTAATATGCCTCAAATGATTCTAAATGTATGACATTTTGGTTCATGAATATTAATGAGGGATATCCTGAAAACCTGTCAGTTTTCCTGACCTCGAGTCCTGGAGATCTATAATATTCTAACTTTCTGCACAACGGCACACCACCAAAATCTTTCTCACGCTTTCTCACTATTTATCAGGCGAACATCTTTTTTTTTGTGTGCTTGTTTTAATGCTTTATTTTATCGTGTTTTCATAAGAGATCATAAAAAATACAACTTAACAAAACAAGTATCAGGTTATCATCTAAGTAGAACTTGTCCTCTAGGAGAGCAATGCATTGGGGTGCAGGAATGTCTTTAAATCCTGATTTATGACATAGATATGAAGTTCAGTAAATCACAGTCTTCTAAGGCATTTGTTTGGCATTTACTAAGTTGAAACACTTAATATTCAAAATGTTTGTATTATTAGTACATTATTTTAATAGGCCTTACATTGTGGTGCAAGCCCCTCCATGCTGGTTAAAGGGTCGTTATCATGTATAAGCATGCAATTTACGGTGAACTTGATGGAGTATTTGGGGACGCAACAAGGTACTGAGGACATGGACAAAACAACGAGGCAAAATTACTGTGTTTTAAAAGTCAATTTTTTTGCTGGAATTTGGTACCCTTTTTAAATAAATAGATCAGGGGTTGGGTAAAAGTATACATTAAGGTAGGGGTGTGTGGTGTTGGGGCAGCGTGGGGTCTATTACGTGTAGTATGACAGTGAAAATATGTTCATATGACTCTAGGAGGTCTTAATAGATTCCTCTGAGAGTGTTCCCTTGTCAATGCCATGGACTCAAGAACACACCGGAAATATCACCAGCACCCATGAGCAAATATCAACCTGATAGATCCCCACCCCCAGACACCCAGCAGCCATTCTATGCTATCCTTGGCTCCTGCGATCATCAGCAGTGAGGAACATGTCATAAATTATGGTATATTGAGGGACAGTTCTTTGACAGTGCAGCGAGCGAGCTGTCAGAAAGAGACGTACCACATTCAATTTAGAGACCAGGAGCCCTCATCTTTGCACAGGGGAGACCGGTGGTTGTCAGTAGCCAGCCCACGATTCTGGAACTCCCTCCCGCAGAGTGTTGGTGAGATGGACAACTTCCTGCAGTTGCAGAAAGCGGTCAAGGCTTGGCTGCTCCGCTAAGGTTCGTGCTTTTTGGGTGTACTGTGTACTCCTGGAGGACGATTGGGATGTGGTGCTTTTAATCGTGCCTTGATGCAATTTATGTTGTCTGGGGCATGCTATAAATCACTTTTTCACGAATCATACATCTTTGGCTACTATCCGGATGTAGGCATTCCCAGTGCAGAAGTTGTAGTGTTGATGTCAGGCAGTAGCACTTGCCTGTTGTGTGTTGTGGCTTGGCACCAAAGTACACTCAGCCGGGTTGTTATCGTTTAGTAAATAAGCAAGTCTTTTGTGACTCCTAGAAAGGTGGGTGGTTTTGCCACGTGAAAGACCCTTTGGAAGCAGGTTCAACAGTTTTACTGCCAAAACAAAGTAAGCAGAGCTTGTTTTTAATTTGAACAGTGAAGACTTCAAGTTTATTCTTTCCATGACCACTGGAAAGTTTTCAGTCCATGCATAATATGGCCTTGCAGGGCAATTCTTAGTTGCATTCTTGCAGCTGCTTTGTTTGCAGATACTTTGGTGTGATCAGGTGGTGCACCCTCTGTGAAATGAGTGCTTTTCTGGAGTTCAGCTCTTATGCTTGTTTTTGAGTGAGTGTTTCTTTATCCTCTGAGCAGGACACCCTATTGCACATCGCGTAGGGGTGGCACGAGTAGCTCATTAACAATGTTGCATTTGAGCAGGTAATTCCTTAGTAATATTTTATTTTAATTTTATTTGTACAATTCTAAAGCTCACAAGGCAGCCCTTAGGCATTGTGGCACTGTTACAGACAAGCTTACTTAGTTGCAGAAATGAAACAGACACATAAATGAGTGAACGTAGAGCAGTCCGAGCGTCCTACGGTTACAGGTGAACCTGGTGCGGCTCGATAACTGTACATGAGTTAATAATGCAATGGAGTTATTGAGTTGGCGCAGTGGTGCTGGGGTGTGTGTATGTGTCTTAGATGAATAGCCTTGTTTTGAAGGCTTTGCAGAAGGCATAGTGAGAAGGTTCATTCCTGAGGGAGGATGGCAGGTAATTCCATTGTTTAGAGGGAATGAAAGGGAAGCTTGCACCACCCATCTTGGCATGCTTAACCCTGGGGGTGGCGAGCTGGTTGATGTTGTTTGCCCTTGTAGGCCTGGTTGAAAATGCTCTGACTTTTTTCTACAAAAGGTATGCTGGGGCTGTGTGCATGAGGCACTTGTGCGTGATGGCAAGTGTCTTGAAAAGGATGCGTTCTTTTACAGGGAGTCAGTGTGCAGAACATCTAGCAGTTGAAATGTGTTCCCTCTTTGGTATGTTGAGGCCCACACGGAGAGCGTTATTTTGAATTATTTGCAATCTGTTGACGTTTTTTGCTGGGGTACCGGCTAAGAGGACATTGCAGTAGTCTAATTTTGATCCTATAGTGGCTCTTGCAATGGCTTGGTGGAGTACTCTGCTGACGATGCAATAGCGTTTACTTGACGTGACATGGAGAGTATTGAGTCCAGGTATATGCCAAGAGTCTTGACGGATGTAGAGACCAGAATCTTGTTGACAGTGAAGGAGGTGTATAGTGTGTGGAGTTTATTGAGGGTTTCCTTGGGACCCACTAGACGAATTTTGGTTTTGTCTCCATTCAGGCAGAGCCCTTTGGTCACCTTCCTTGCCTTGATTGTGGCGTAAACTGCAGCAAGTGTTTTGGCGTCTGCTTCATACGTGCCAGTGAACACTGGCCAGCTGAAATCTGTTTAGGCAGGGTGACTTTCCAGCAAGCCATGCTTGTTTAAGGGGATTCTGCCAGGAATCTCAAGCTGCCTCCTTGGAAAGGCTTGGACCCATGTCGGCATGGCATTTTCAGTTAGACCAATGAAAGGTCTCAAAACCTGTATCTCGTGTGATGTGGAAAGTAAATATAGTTTCAAGCCCATTTACTGGTGCCTTAACGGTTCAAGATACTGGAGAAAAGGGCAAGGCATTGGCAAGGCATTGCGGCATGGGGGGAATTACAGAATCTACAGCACAGGTCAGCGGAACAATGACCTCTGCATCAGAGGAGAGGAGAGGAATCGGGTTCCTTTGACAAATAGATGTAACATGACATTTGTCTCCTAGGCCTGTGCTAGTGAACAAGATTTCTCGAACGCCAGGATGCGGTTTAGCCCGGGAACGCGATATATGCAAATGCAAATTTCCTATGTGCGGCGGCCTCAGGAGGCAAAAGAGCTTGTTATTTTCAGCCGCATTAAGCGATCAAATAATGGAGGACACGCATTACACGCTTGGCCTCTCAGATCAAAATAAAGCAACTCATCCGTCTAAAGGGCTTTAAAAAGATAGGAATCGATATAACCTTTACCATTTGCTTTTTCCAGTGTGGGCCTTATGAACATGACACTCCATTTTATGGGGACCAGGCTCCTTCACGACCAGTAGCCCCATGCTCTGCCTCTGGGCCTACCAAGCACTAGGGGCTGTATCTGCAACCCTACAGTCCCCTGCTTCTGTGCACTTACTAATAACCGGCCACACCGCCGGCACTTACTTCAGCGTGCCTTGCACTCTCCCCCTTCCTCTCCCTGGCACTTCTCCTCACCCTGCTCCCTGCACTTGCACGATCTGAATGACACAAGGCCTAGTAAGATTGTGTGTTTGTCCTCCCTTTGTCTCCGCCTCCTTGTTTTTTTTTGCGCCTAGAAACGTGTCTACAGGCGCGCTATAAATAATTTATATCATATCATGTCTATGTCAAGTTTAAGCAATTATCAATCCACTTAACTGGAAAAATACAGGTAAAATAATTGGGAAATTGCGAGATTTTCCTTTGTCGTTGGATCACCATCACCACAAAATTAAACCCTAATCTGTTTCCCAAAATAGATGCAGAAAAGAAAATAGACGACCATCCTTAATTTTAAATGGATTTTATTGCATTCTTTTTTGTTTTGTTACTGATGACTAATGGCCAGCAACACTTGGACGATAATTTATCCAAGTAACAGGCAACAAAACCATTGAGTTAGAGGAATGCACAGATATGTGTGTGCCCTCATGGTTTTATATTTTCTTTTGTAAAAATGTTTGTGCTAAAAAAAACGACCTTTACTTCGTTTTAATTAATGTCATTATCCTGTTTGTGTTTACTTCTATAAAATGTTTCTAAAATAATTAATCTTTGAATTATACCTGTTTGGTGTTGTTCTGCTTTTGTGTGGCTTTGTGTAGTCTGGTGCTTGCAATGCATATGGCAATGTAAGCTATGGAATGTACAGCAGTTGTGGAGGCCTGGGTTCCCGCTCGGCTCCGGGAATGCCCGTTAGGCATTCAGGATGGGAATCACAGCTAGAAGGATGTTTTTAGCTGCTTTCTATCCTTTCTTCTAACTATCTACCCTGTAACTCAATAAAGCCCATCTACCTTTGTACTTACCGACTCCTGCGTGCTTCCTGCTGAATACCTGTGCCTCCTGATGACTCCAGACACTGCACTTTGTCATTGCACACTTCACTCCAGACACTGCGCCTTGTCATTGCACACTTTCTTCCAGGCACTGCACTTTGTCATTGCGCACTTTGCTCCAGACACTGCACTTTGTCATTGTGCACTTTATTCCAGACACTGTCAACATCCATCTCGAGGGGTGAGGGCAGGAGCCCCCCCAGCCCCCCAGCCCAGCAGAGGTCCCGAGACCCGAGGAGAAAAGAGGAAGCGAGCGCGCCGAGGAACAGGGCCTGCCTGACCGACCCCGTCCCCACAAGTGCCTGACTTGCCCATGCCGGGCGCATCGCGGCACGAAATCGAGGCTAATCCTCGATTTCACTTGTAGGAACCGCCGGCAGGCGGATCGCCGGCCAATCCAAAGGCCAATCTAAGGCCTGTTGAGTGCCACACATTCCCCCACTCCCAACATCCATCTCGAGGGGTGAGGGCAGGAGCCCCCCCAGCCCCCCAGCCCAGCAGAGGTCCCGAGACCCGAGGAGAAAAGAGGAAGCGAGCGCGCCGAGGAACAGGGCCTGCCTGACCCCGTCCCCACAAGTGCCTGACTTGCCCATGCCGGGCGCATCGCGGCACGAAATCGAGGCTAATCCTCGATTTCACTTGTAGGAACCGCCGGCAGGCGGATCGCCGGCCAATCCAAAGGCCAATCTAAGGCCTGTTGAGTGCCACACATTCCCCCACTCCCAACATCCATCTCGAGGGGTGAGGGCAGGAGCCCCCCCAGCCCCCCAGCCCAGCAGAGGTCCCGAGACCCGAGGAGAAAAGAGGAAGCGAGCGCGCCGAGGAACAGGGCCTGCCTGACCGACCCCGTCCCCACAAGTGCCTGACTTGCCCATGCCGGGCGCATCGCGGCACGAAATCGAGGCTAATCCTCGATTTCACTTGTAGGAACCGCCGGCAGGCGGATCGCCGCCCAATCCAAAGGCCAATCTAAGGCCTGTTGGGTGCCTGTTTGGAGCATCAGGAGCCAGGGGCCACGGACCATTAATCTTTTGTGAGTAGTGGGAATACCCTCAGTCTATACTATTGTGCTTTCTGGTATGCCCTCTGCTACTCCGCACCCATAAACATTTGAACTCGGTTTCTTTAACTGTTTGCTACATATGCTCATGCTTCCAACGCCGCCGCCACTATGCATTACTGCTGCCACCTCTTTAATAGTACAGGCATCCTTAGCCCTTAGTGCTCCATGCCTCATGACTGCTATTTGGCCGTGCCCTATGGTCGCTAACGTACCACCGCAACTGTGTTGTGCCCTATGGTCGCCCAGACCCCACTTGCATTGTGTTGTGCCCTATGGTCGCCCAGACCCCACTTGCATTGTGTTGTGCCCTATGGTCGCCCAGACCCCACTTGCATTGTGTTGTGCCCTATGGTCGCCCAGACCCCACTTGCATTGTGTTGTGCCCTATGGTCGCCCAGACCCCACTTGCATTGTGTTGTGCCCTATGGTCTCTTAGACCATACTTGCATTGTGTTGTGCCCTATGGTCGCCCAGACCCCACTTGCATTGTGTTGTGCCCTATGGTCGCCTAGACCATACTTGCATTGTGTTGTGCCCTATGGTCGCCTAGACCCCACTTGCATTGTGTTGTGCCCCATGGTCGCCTAGACCCCACCTGCATTGTGTTGTGCCCCATGGTCGCCTAGACCCCACTTGCATTGTGTTGTGCCCTATGGTCGCCTAGACCCCACCTGCATTGTGTTGTGCCCTATGGTCGCCTAGACCTCATTCGCATTGTGTTGTGCCCTATGGTCGCCTAGACCCCACTTGCATTGTGTTGTGCCCTATGGTCGCCTAGACCCCACTTGCATTGTGTTGTGCCCTATGGTCGCCTAGACCCCACCTGCATTGTGTTGTGCCCTATGGTCGCCTAGACCTCATTCGCATTGTGTTGTGCCCTACCTATAACGCCTATGCCCCCTTCACGCCACTCCCCTGTACATTACCTTAGCCCCAGCATGCTACTCTGCCTGACTGCGATCATGTTCCCTTTCTGTGTCATGCAAAGTAACATACCCTGCACTGGCAACAGTTACCTAGCCTATAATAATGGTTTAGTCAGACCCGCCTGCCCAAGACACCACCCGATCACCTGCCCTACACCATTCCTGCCCACCACACCAGCCTTCCCCCCGGATACCAAGTCCGCCCTTCCCACCCATAGACATGCACACGTTCCGCATGTCGCAGCTAACACACACCTAGCTGTCTATAAGCAGAACCCCATCAACACGAGAGCATCTTGCCCTACCATTAACTACAACACCTCTACATTAGCTAACCCAACCAACTCCCGTAACACTACCCTCATCCCCTCCGATCGGAATTCTAGACTTGGCGCTAGAACCCACTACAGACCTAGCAAAGGCCCTACCAAATCACTCAATAAGATCAACCCTCACACTGCAACACCCATCAACACTATCCATCCCAGTCTTAAAGGAGCTCTCCTAAATGTCAGATCATTAGTCGCCCATGCCTCAGAAGTCGCTGACATCATTCTAACAAACAACCTGGACTTCCTTGCGGTAACCGAAACATGGCTGCACGATGCTGCAGGTCCATCTCTTACCCTAGCCATACCTGATAACTACACCATCCTTAGAGCAGATAGACCGAACGCTCGAGGTGGCGGCGTAGCTATCATCTTTAAGTCCACGCTTGACATCAGACTATCCTCTGCTCCCCCACTCAAATCCTGTGAACACATTACAGTCAAATTTCAAACCTCCCCTAAAAGTACTATTACGCTGCACTTAATTTACCGACCCCCGGGCCCTCCTGGCTCATTTGAGGAAGACATCACTTCACTAGTTGCTGAAAGTTCCAAACCATCAGCAAAATTGATTATACTCGGAGACTTTAACCGTGGGTTTAACGACCCCCTAGACACCCCAGTCACTGCCCTGGCCATGGCATTAGAGGAGCATGGCCTCCAACAACTTTGCTCCAAACCTACCCACTCGAAAGGCAGAATCCTTGACTGGATAACTACCCTTAACTGCAACATTACTACGAAAGATCCCACACAACTTATCTGGACTGACCACCACCTCCTCCCGTTTGACATTCTTACCAGCAACTCAGCACATAAAAGGCCTATCATGGCACCTGCCTGCCCTACTAGGAAAAAGAGCAATATCACAGCGGAAGCCCTAATACCTCTGGTGATCCCTACTTTAAACGCACTACCCGCCACAATGGACTTGAACCAACTGGTCAACGCCTACAATGAGTCCATGGCCAAAGCCATTGACATCATTGCCCCACTGAAACCGCGCAAAGGAATACCCAAAGCGCACCTGAACACATGGTTCACCCCGGAGCTCAAAACCCTGCGTCAACAAAAAAACAAACTTGAAGCACTCTGGAAATCAGTGCCTTCTATAAATAACAGAACCAATCTCACCAACATCTCCACCCTCTACAAAAATGAGATTATACGGGCCAAGAAAGAATCTCTCAATACTAGGATCTCCCAGGCAAGCTCCAGTACTAAGGAGCTCTTTAACATACTAAAGGAATTAGAAAACCCCATTACCCCCACTGACTCTTGCACTAAGGATAAACCCTGGTGCACAGGGATCCAGAATTCCCTAGCTAACAAAATCTCAGGGCTCCAAACTAAAATCAACAACAAACGACAACAACTCACTCTCGATCCCACCTCCTTCCCCACGCCCCCTCCACCTACTGCCACTAATTCAGGCTTCACCTTCAAAAAGGTATCCATATTGGAGGTTCAGAAAATTATAGCATCCCTTAAACCATCGAATTGCAAGGGGGACAGCTGCCCCGCACAGATCATAAAAGATGCAGCTAGGGATCTCTCCCCATTTATCACCAAATTAATAAACCTGTCCTTCGCCAACAACATGGTCCCCAGCAATCTGAAACAGTCCTGGGTCCTACCGCTACCAAAAAAAACTACTCTCAACCCTGACATCCCCACGAATTACAGACCCATTACCACCATCCCATTCCTACTAAAAATCTTGGATAGAGTGGCTTATTTACAAATCCAGGACTACCTTGAGGCCAATCACCTACTAGGAACTCGCCAATCTGGCTTTAGACCACAACACGGGACAGAAACGGCCCTTGTTGATCTCAAATGCCAGATAGACGAACTCAAAGACAAAAACAAGGCTGCCATCCTTCTACTCCTTGACCTCTCCGCTGCCTTTGACCTGGTCGACCATAAAATCCTGTGCAACCATTTATCTCTGGCAGCACACTTCTCCCACTCTGCAGTCACATGGATCCAATCTTTCCTGGACAACAGAACCATGCGGGTCTTCTCCCCCCTAGCAGCGGCTGACCCCATCCCCATCACCTGCGGTGTCCCACAAGGATCCTGTGTCTCACCTACCCTTTACAATATTTTCACCAAGCCCTTATTCGACAAGCTGGACAATCTGGGTGTCACCTATACTAACTACGCAGATGACACCCAGATACTCCTCACCTTATCAGGCAACTACAACAAGGACGCCAAATGGATCAATGAAGTCTTTTCCATCATTCAGGCATGGATGGCCACACATGGCCTATGCCTGAATGATGACAAGACTGAATTGCTTCTTGTCGGCTCACCGAACACTATCAGTAAACTCTGTCCCGGCTACACTAGCTTCACTATTGACGGTAACACCATACCCATTGCCAAGAGCGTAAAAACCCTCGGTTTCTACCTAGACACGAACATCAACCTAGCTAAACAAATCAACATGACCGCCTCAGCCACTGCCTACACCGGTAAACTTATCAGGGCCTGCAGACCACTGATCTCCCCTAGCAACTGTCTCATCCTAGCCAGAGCACTCATTCAATCTAAACTGGATTACTGTAATAGCCTCTATGTAGGTGCCAACAAAACAGTAATCAATAAATTGCAAGTTTTACAAAATAACGCACTCCGTGCCGCCCTCAATATTCCTAGAAGGGAACACATCTCCGCCACCAGAACTGCCTGCAAATGGTTGTCCATCCAACAGAAAATTGATTTGAAAACCATATGCCTTACTTACAAAGCCCTCAATCATCTTGCCCCACCCTACCTCTCGAACAAATTTACACTAAAACAGAACACTAGAACCACCAGATCGTCCAACTCATTACAACTAACAGTTCCCAAATACTCCCTCAAAAGAGCTGGAGGATCCAGCTTCCCAACCTTGGCATCACAACTCTGGAATTCCATCCCACTGGATATTAAATCCACACCTACTTTCCAACCTTTCAGAACCAAGGTCATTTCCTGGTTAACCAACAAATAACTGTCCTACCACATATATATGCACTCCGAATGTCCAATTTTATGTATATTGTTTGAATACTATTATCTATGCCCTTTCAATACTGTACTATTGTCTTTTACCTGTAACCTGATGTTCAAAGCGCATATATACCCCCGGGTCAAGAGCGCTATATAAATAAATAAACAAACAAACAAACAAACAAACTGCACTTTGTCATTGCGCACTTTCCTCCAGACGCTGCACTTTGTCATTGCACACTTCACTCCACACACTGCACTTTTGTCATTGCACACTTTCCTCCAGGCACTGCACTTTGTCATTGTGCACTTTCCTCCACACACTGCACTTTGTCATTGTGCACTTTAATTACAGTGGAATGTTTCTATTGGATCAGGAAATCCCCGGAACTATCCGCTCCTCTGTTACTTCACTTTTATTTGAAATGTTCTCTATTTCTGCATGGTCAAATTGCGGCTGTGCATCCTTCTTTTTTTAACATCATTTTCCAAAGAAACTAAATACTAGAATTCAACGGAGGGTTTGGGAGCAGTTTTTCGCATCATAGCCTTCTCTTGCTTGAATTGAGGGAACACCACCATGGAATCCGTAATAGCGCTGGTGAAACCTGTGGTGCATTCAGTCTCTCGCTTTGCGGTGGAGGCTGGCAAGCTTAGCCAAATGAATAACATTGTACGGCATGGTCCTTGACTCCTCATTGGTGCTACAGCCCTGTTAAAATAAGGCTGCCTCACCAACAGAGCCATTCATTCAAGGTTGCAGTCCGTAACCTTTGGCTCTTGAGAAGTTGTTGACTATGCCTCCTGCGATCCTCACCCACCAACTATGCCTGCAATGTCACAATGAAGTTATAGTCCAAAACATCTGGTAACCCGAAGGTTGGAGATCCCTGATAAAGGTTAGCATCTACTTATCTTGCCGGAAAACTGACATGCAAGCTTGCCAATGGCTGTTAAGTTGTTGCAAGATTATTTTCCTACACTTACCACTTCCGGAAAAGTAGATCCTTGGAGCCATCTTTATACTGCAAAGCCCGTGTGGATTTGCCCGCTTCTTAACATGCATATCACAAATTGTCTACTGGAAATAGAAGAAAGACTTCCTCAGTCTTTTCTCTTTCTATCAAGTAGTGTTTCTTCATATTTTGTATAGTCCGTTCCTATGAAATGATCAGTATGAATCTGTAAATGTTGTATTTTATGTTTTCAATATCAGCAGAGTACCTAACCATCAGTAGTGCTGCTTCTCCTTAGGCAATATTTCCGGCGCATGCCTGTAAACAATCTTTGATTACTGGGGTGAGCGCATGCCTGTAAACAATCTTTGGTTACTGGGGTGAGGCCCAGTCCGTTACAACCTCCACCACAGCAAGCCTGCAGAGATCTCAACATTCCTGCATGGGTGGATGGGGTTTTGAATATGTTCCTCTCTTTCGACTTGCCCCGCCAAAAGAGCACTCGCCTTACATTCAGCGGCGGGATGTCAGTGATAGCTTGCAGCCCAAACCTTACAGAGAAGCAGCTCTCAAATGCAATTCATTTCTAGGCCTGAGAATTATTTTTTTATTTCTAGCACAGTGCTCACTTTTCCTAGTGGTAAGTATGTCTTTCAGTTAGAGACAACCCATCAGTCATAGCGATTGGTCATGTCTTAGGCTAACCGAAGTGTACCCACAATCATTTATGAAAAAAAACTCCTTGTCAGTAAAGATAGCATTGCTGGGTCCCCAAAAACCCAGAACTGCTCATATTTTGTATTTAAAACATTCATTGTAGCCCTTTAAAAAAAGTCTTGCATCCCCCTTGGACCTCAATAGGGTCTATTTAGGGGTCAAGCCCACAGTTTGAAGTCCACTGGGCTAGCTGATGTCTTAACGCCATCCGCATGAGTGCACTGTCGCCCGCATCATTTTTATTAGAGCCAAAGAACATGCTCAGGAGTTCCAAGTATTCCGAAATCAGTTAGAATAGGTTTATATGTGAGATTTCTCGTTTTTAAATGTGTCTGTTGTAGTTACTTGACCATGCTTTACAAGCTGGCAATTCCTGTTTCTAGTGACATAAAGGAGGTGCAAAGAGCTCCATCCAGTGTGGGAGTCCAGCTCCTACTTGGCTGGTTCTTGCTGCCTGCAGCATTTTAGCTATCATTCTGGCATTGGGTGAGGGCTGGTAACAGCCAGCCAGCCCAAACCCAGGTAGGCCCAGGTGAAGTGATGGCCTTGGCGAGGGCTGGCAGGTCATTTCCGGCCCTGTATGCCGCTGAACACACTGTTGAGAGCAATGTGTACTCTATTGGTCCCTTCAGGGTGAAAACAGTGAAAGCTATTCATTGTATGGGGGGCTGGGTTACACATGTATTGAGTGTGCCCAATCTCCCATAAAAATAAACAAAGGTGGCTGACACCATAAAAAATAGTAAAGAGACTAAGGGCCTCATTACGAGTCAGGCGTTAAGGGGTTAACGGCGCCGTAAACGGCGCCGACCCTTAACGCCTGATTACAAGGTCCGTTAGCGCCATGGTGATTTTAACGCCTGCTTTTTGCAGGCGTTAAAATCCATGGCGCTAAGGGACCATGGTGCTAATTACGCCACCGTAATTTACGGTGGCGTAATTAGCGCCTTCCCCACTCCCATTATGCCCTATGGGGCAAAAATGGGAATGGGGAAGGGTAAAATGGGAAATGGGGATTTACCGCCCCACTCACCTTGGAATGGGGCGGTAAATCCGCCATCCACCATGGTGTAAACATAGTTTACACCATGGTGGTAAGGGTAAGACCCAGGCGGTAATTTACCACCTGGGTCGTAATGAGGCCCTAAGTCACTTATCCATTGTTATACGGGTTTGCACAGATGGTGATGGAACAAACAAACCAAAAGAGAGCAAGCTCCAGGCCTGCAGGTAATTCAGTGGGGTAGGGGATTGCAGGATGCTGTGGGGGTGAGAGGTGCAGAATTGTGTGGGGGCTATTGGCGAGGAACAGGGGCAGGGAAGAAGAAATAACATGGCAGGACCTGGGGGAAGTGTGCTGGTGGCTGTGAGACAACAGGCAGTCACTGGCAGATCCTGTATACGTTCCCAGCCACCGAGTATGCTGAGCTGTGATGTTAAATCCCTTTCACATCACAATCTTTACGCAGAAAACCCAATTCGCACCCTCGGAAGGGTTTTGAGGGTGAAAATTGAGGTTTCTGCGTAAAGATTGTGATGTGAAAGTGATTTAACATTTATTGTACATACTGTATGCAATACTTACTCATAATGAGACAGAGAGCTGAAACATGTGTTCAGAATAAAAGATGCATTTTTTAGGATTATGGCAAAACTTGCAATGACAGCCTCTATTTCAATCCTGGTGCATGAAAACCTAAACAGAGTTAGTGATGGTGCTGGGTTTGATCTGAAAGGAACCAAATTAACTTAACTACCAGATTCTAATGCTTTGCAAACAGAAGTGTTAATATTGGAATATAGTCATTCGGGACCTTACCAATGGCATCAATTAAGATGTTTGTTGTCTTGTACCCCCAAAAGTAGACCTGGGGATGGAGGACAGTGGAGTAAACCTTAGAGGAATCAGAGATGAACATGGGACGATTGAGAGAACACTCGTTTTAAACTACTTGCCACAGAGACCAAAACAATATAGCCTTATAGATCGAGTGTAGGGTCATTATCACAGGATAATGACCGGCTCCCAAGTTAAGGCCTGAGGCAAAGCTGAGGACCATAACTTGGGAAAAGTTAATTATCCAAAGTGA